>NC_142183.1:31693611-31866111 GCF_026936395.1 Plectropomus leopardus | reverse complement strand
TGTGCGCGTGTGTGCGGACGCACAGGCAATAGAGCTTTCATGATACTGTGTGTGTGTATGCGTGTGATACATGCCAGAATATTGTGAAACAAAGATGTATTGTCTTCCCCTGAAATTTATATTCAGCCAATTTATCATACATGGAGCTGTGTGTGTGTGTGTTTGTGTGTGTGTGTGAGAGAGAGAGAGGGACAAGCTGGTCTGATATGTTGAACTGCAGATGAATTAGGTTACCCCCACATAGACCATTCTGGCTCCCTAAGTGAAATAAAGTGGGGAAACAAATTGGCTGTGCGCACTTTGACCACGAATGTCATCGCATTTCCTGAATTATGAGACCAAAATTACTCAACAGGCAATTGAATCAGCCTTTAAGCAGTAATCTGTCCAGCTTCACACTGAGTTCTACTCTCAGTACATGTTGTCCAAACTAATACCTCCCTGTGAAAACTAAATATGCCAGATTTTTAAGTAGTTACAAATACAACTGCGACAATATCCTAATGGCTGGTATCGTATTCACTTGGTGAGTCTGCGTCTGCGTCTGCGTCTGCGTCTGCGTGTGTGTGTGAGATCATGGCAAAATGTGGTCCTGTTTTTTCGTGTGAACCAACACAACAGCTGTTTTGATCGTTATGCCAAGTGTTATTTCTTACTGTCTGTCGTACAGCTTTTGTCAATGCAATAGTGTCGCAGCTGTGCAAGATGCAGTCACAAAACTTTACAGATGTGCAGACAAGTTAAAAATGAAGGCACAGATTAAAGATGGATGTGGTCTGAGCCATGGTACGAAAAGTAGGGGGTCGGATTCAGGAAGCGGACAGGAAATTGCATCCACCTTACCCCCACTTTACACTCCTGGCCCTCATATGCTTTAAGTTGAGGATCACTGTATTGTGGCTAGGGTGAGCCCACTGCAAGGTGGTCTCTAGTTTTGTCTAAGGATGCTATTAATGTAACCATGTGCTTTCAAAAGAGTGCTGCAGGGATGATGTTTTTCTGTAGGCCTACGTGGAAGTTCGAGATACCCTGATTTTCCTCGTCAAAAAAACAATGCCACAGCTAAAATTTGCTTCCAAATCAGTCTGAACACACCTACTTTTTTTTGTGGTCTTGTCTGTTAACCATACTGTGTGAGACCAGTCGGTAGCAATGCTTTGCGGTGACCTATGTAGGTGCATGGCTCTATCATCCACTATGGACCTATACACTCAGTTACACACCAAATACATACTATATACTGTGTGCAGGAGAGATCTTCCCCACTGCTCTAATGGATCTGTAGAGATGGAAACAGCTCTAAGAGTACTTCACACTGATACCAGGGATGGATACATGCATACATGAATTCACACACACACACACACACACACACACACACACACACACACACACACACACACACACACACACACACACACACACACATACACACACACAGCTGAAATCACACTGGTGAAAACCGCTTCTATTTTTAACTCTGCATCTGCCAGTGTGTCTCTGACTGTCTACTGGAAATACTGATAAGAATAGAGACAATGAGAGGTTGACATGCAACCTCTCATTGTCAAACACATATGCACACACCTGCCAAGTCATGGCTAAAAAAACCTGCTCTGTGTAGCTGCATTAATATTCTCTTTCTGAATTATAATACACATTTAAATCTCTATCTTCAAATTCACAATTACATATGTAAAAAAAAAAAATTAAAACTATGAATATCATCACATGTCGCGACGAAGCTCAACAACTCCAGTGCCCTCAGAACAGGTAAGTAACCTAGATTGAAATTCCTTTTCTATGACAAAATTGCACACACACATTTTAAAAATGATTTTCCATCAGCATACTCATCTCATCTCATGTCCATTGAGAGAACTTTTTTATATGTATCTGGTGGAGCTGGCCTTGCATGAACAGCATGATAAGTTGAAGAGAGCTCCATTGGTAAAGATATTGCCTCGGCCTGAATTTGAATTAAAAATGATTATATCAATTTCGACTACAATAAAGACATCTGAAGATGATGTAAATCAGAAGTATTTGTGGCAGCTTTTATAAAAGGTTAAGGCTTGATAATATTTTTTGCTAAAGAAAAACTGCAGTACAGCTATTTAAATCTCCTGTTTATCTTCTCATCTCAATTTATGTTACTACTTTTGAATTAAGGCGGAAGAATGATCACAGGGGAATTCTACAGCAATTTGCTTACCATATTATTCAGATGAAAAGTGCAAAGTGTGTAAAGTTTTGATGAGTAAATTACACACACAAAAAATGTTCATAGTACGCATCTCTCAGAACAGCTAGTGTATACTGTCGCAAATGGAAGCTTTCTCATTGAAAAAAGATGCATTTATTGTGACGGTCTTGGCACGCTTTGAAAATGCACTTTATTTTGTTATTGTCCGCACTTTGAATGACTATGTTTATTTGAGGGAAGCACTAGCATCTGTGAGCAGCAATTTAGCAACTAGCAGATGGGCAAAGTGGAGAGTTTAGCAGATAATGAGCCAGCTGTTTTTCTCAGGTGTCGGTTGAGACTAAAATGGAGCTAAAAAAAAAAAAGAAGTGAATATTTGACTTTAGGTGGACACAAACAACACTCAATTCATGCCAATACAGCTGAGCGTCTTTTTTTTTGAGAAAAATGCCTAAAGCTTCCTTGTTCTATAAAGAAAATTAGTCTTTGATGAACATAATGAAAACATGTATTAAGAATTGACAGCACAGCTGAGGCGATTGAAATATGAAAATGCTGCCATTTTGCCACTCATAGAATTTCTGCATTTGCAGCCTTTGGGCTCCAATTTCTCCTCCTTCACTTGCTGCTACACACCACCTCCCTTATCATCTGTGTCTGCTGGCCTCTTAACTCCAACAATATGTGGCCACAATCTGCCTCCAGTTTGACAGTCTTGTTTAGCCTCGGGGGTATACAAGCTAAACTGACGTAGTGGGCGGTGGGGCTGCCCTTTTGAATGTTTCCCTTAGTAATGACATTTCATATCAAAATAAATCTTGTGTTGAATTATGTTTTCCTGGAGTGATTATGATGGAAATGCATGAATGGAGCTGTGTGAGCTTTGTAATCAGGTGTTAACTGGTGACCCCCCCCCAGTTTAAGCATATATAACTTGCAAACTAGCCAGCCGTGTTTAGTGGGTGGCGGGGGTTGACATTTTGGATTTGTGTTGTTCATGTCCCACAGGCCAAAAAGGAGAACTCCTACTTTTCAAAGTGATCAGTGCATCTTTCGGAGTAAAATCCTGTCTCCCCAAGCTCTTTTGCACTTTGTTTTGCTTTTTGTAGATTCACCAACTTGTACGGAAGCCCTGAGAGGCAAGGTGAAAAACTCTTTTAATTTACTAATTGAGAAGGTAAAAGGTTTTGTTTTTGCTGCTTTCGGCTGAACTTTCAACGCCCCTTTTATTATGCACTAACAACTTTATTTTGCATAGCTTCCTAACTCGCAAAGCATCCTAATTCATTCATCCTAAGCAGTTTATCTCCTAGGACATAACATCCCCTATGCAGGAGATAACATCCTATATGTAGGAGATAATATCCTGTAAGTAGGATATATACCCTCTATGTAGGAGATAATGTCCCATACGTTGCAGATAATATCCCATATGTAGGAAATACCATCCCATACGAAGGAGATAAAACCCTGTACGTAGGAGATAATATACCATAAAAAGGGGGTAATATCTTGACCGAAGAAGACAACGTCCCACACTTAAGGTATAGAATCCTGTATGCAGGCGATAATATCCTGTATGTAAAAGATGACGTCTTGTTCTCAGGTGCTGCCCCTTTTATCATGCATTATGCGCTTTATTCTGTACAGTTTTGTCACTTGTAGAACAGCCTAATTAAGCCTAATTAAGCCTAAAAGTTTATCTCCTAAGACATAACATCCCATACGCAGGAGATAATGTACTATATGTAGGATACAAGTAGGAGATATACTCTCTTTGTAGGAGATAACGTACCATACGTAGCAGATAATATCCCATATGTAGGAAAAAACATCCCTTACA
Organism: Plectropomus leopardus; assembly: GCF_026936395.1. Classification (NCBI taxonomy): domain Eukaryota; kingdom Metazoa; phylum Chordata; class Actinopteri; order Perciformes; family Serranidae; genus Plectropomus; species Plectropomus leopardus. The sequence goes on along the minus strand of NC_142183.1, from coordinate 31,862,062 downwards.
TAGGAGATAAAATCCTCTGTGCAGGAGATAAAATCCAGTACGAAGGAGATAGTATACCATAAAAAGGGGGTAATATCTCGTACAAAGAAGATAACATCCCACAATTAGGAGACAGTATCCTGTACATTGGAGATAATATACCATATGTAGAAGATGACATCCTGTATGCAGGGGATAAAATCCTGCATGCAGGAAATAATATCCCGCATGAAGAAGATAGCATTCCATAAATAGGTGATAATATCCCGTATGTAGAGGATAATATCTTATACAAAGGTGGAAGCGTCGCCTACCTAAGAGATAATATCCTGTACATAGGAGATAATATTTTGTTTATAGGGATCTAACATCCTGTTAGCAGGTGATAATGTCTGTAATGCCTGTATGTAGGAGTTAACATTCCTTACTCAGGAGATGATATCCAATACTTAGGAGATAACTTTTGGCCATGGCCAACATCTCACGCAATAAAAAGAAATTTTTACCTTGCCTTCCAGGCCCTCAGTAAACTTGTCTGGAAAAACTTTTTTGCCTTTGACATCTATTCCCAATTTCCGCCGTTTTCACTCAGGTGGCATGTTTACAAGTGGACTGAATTTTAGTTTCCAAATGAATACAGACAACATCCATTTTTAGATCTTCCCCCTATATGTTTTCTTTATCACCGTTTTTCTGATATAACACCGGCTTCATCTCTTTCTCTGTCTTTATCTGTCTCCCTCTTAGACACCTGAGGGAGAGACAAATGTGACCTTAATATTTTCATCTCTTTTCTCTGCCCAAGATTTATATGCCAAAGTAACACCTCGCCGGGTGTCAAAATGACCTCAGGTTTCGCAAAGAATGTGTCTCTAAGTGGTTTGGTGTGTATGTGTATGTGTGTGTGTGTGTGCGTGCGCGTGCATGCACAATTTGGCTCTAAAGGAACACCTACTACCTCAGGCTCTTTTTCTTTTTCCATCACTCTCTCCCTTTCTTTCCATTTGTTTCCCTCAATCAATGTCTTCACACCTTTCACTCCCTCTCTGCCTCTTTCTCTCTCTTTCTGGTTCTCTACTGCTTTCCATCTATTCTTTCCCTCTTAAACTTTGTCTTGATATACTCTCTCATCTCTTTCAGCTGGAGCAATAGTCACAGCTTTCTATTTTTTTTGTCTCTCTCCCTCTCTCTCTCTCTCTCTCTATTACCAGTAGGGAGTTAAACTCAGTACACAGTTTTCTGTGATGTCTGCGTCGTATTGCCTCCTCCTAGCTGGAGGCTGCATTTCAAAACGCTGCCATGCTGTAGCATCTGTGTATGAATGTGTATTTACATGTCATGTGTATGAGCATATGAATGACATATTAACTGACATTGTGTAGCTATATTTAAATTGTTGGTACGTCTTAGTCTGTAGGTTTAGCTCCACATCTTTTTCTTATTTCACTGTCAAGCACGCTTTCTTATGTACTCTTTCTTGTGTTTCATTTTTCGACACGGAACAAGATTGCTCTTTTAATGACTTCTTGTACCTGTGTGGCAACTCTGTCACACAGCTCATTGTATTTCCTTCAGATTTCTGAACTCTCTTAGACTCGAGTAGATGGTTTCAATGTCCAAACTTCTTTTGATGCCAAAGAATGACATTTCATTTCACAGCAACAAGCAATCTTGCTGCGCTCTGCTACCTCTACTGCTCATAAAATGAAATCATGAAAAGGTAAAAATAAAAAAAAAGTTTTAAAACCCATTAAAGATATACCTGCACAGCATTGTTCTTCTTTTCTGACAAAAATGTGCTGTGGTGTTACCCTAATGTAGAGCGCCGCTGAGAGTGAAATTGGAAACTGTAAGAAAAGCTTGCTGTGACAGCAGCTGACATGATTCAATGAAAATCTCTTTGAATGATACAAACTGACAGAAAAAAAGAACCGCACACATATCAAAGCATACTTTACTTAAGTCTAAAATCTACCTTATGGAAGTAAAGACACCAAGAACACATGTATTTATGCTCCATTCATAAAATTATTATTTGAGTATCAATTACTCACCCAGTGATATATTTGAAAGAAAGAAGAAAGTGGGGGTTTTTTTAGACATGCATTTTATAGTGAAAGAAGAATTCTCAAATCCACCTCCAAAACTGGACACAACTCATGCAGTCTAAGTCTCATTTATTCAGTCATGCGCTGATTACCTCTGAAACACATGCATTTGTGGTAAACCAAAGTATTTAAAACACTTCAACATATCATAAGCATGTCTGGGCAAACAAGTTTCATACGTAGCACATCAATATCCTTAAGTGACGTAGTATATGAGCTGATTTTGTCATTGACAGATGGAAGCAATGGTAGATGAGGATGCTGGAGGGCAGGACAACTAAGTGAGATGGCTGCCAAGCATCAGACCACTGCCGACCACTGTTTGAGGTGAACAAACAGCAATATGGATTGTTTTTTGGCTACCCTTCATCGCATTTCCCTGCAGCCACCAAACTTTGATGTTTTAAGCGACCTCTCCCAGCCTTTCTAGCCACTTTTGTGCCACCAAATGAGGGTCTTTGAAGCCAAAACATGATCTTTTCCTAATCAAAACCAGGTGGTTTGTGCTTAAACAAAACATCTTCACCACAACTTTGTGAGAAAAGCAAAGGTTCAACATAGCTGCTAAAATGAATCCACAAATACAATGTATCTATGGTTTGCAGAAATGTACAGTGCCAACATTTTTTTTCTGGAAATTGAGTTGCTTAAAAAGTGTGGTTTTAGTAAAAATCCATGTGTGTGAGAAGTACTGAGCATACTAACAGAAAATGAGACAATGGTTATACTGCAAGAGTTGCTTCAGAGTTTGTTTTGATATAGTTTAGCTTTTGTTAAACGTGGACACCTATCACTTAAATTCAGCAAGAACTTTCTGTTTTGAGATTCTTTGTTCACTGTGGAGGCATGCGAGAAAAACAGTTTTCTTGAAAAGTTCAATTTAGCATGGGCTGAGTAACTGATAGATAAATGATCATCTTTTGGGTAAAGTATTTCTTTGCCTTTCTGTCCTTATGACCACTCTGATGTGGCCAGCAGATGTAATCCATTAGAACATTGTATCTAAAGGCATCGCTGTAGAAATAGTAAGCCTTTTGTGCACAAAGAAGACACGCAAAACATGCCATTCTTTTGGTGAATATAACAGAACATTATGATCAGAGAGAGAAACCAGATAAATATGCAGCGCTATGCAACATACAGTTCATCATAGTGAGAATCTCAAGTGGGATTGAGCTGCCCGTCTATTGTGACTTAACATTATCATCAGTTTGCACTTACTTATCTCCAGCTTACATCTGTTTCTCAAATTCTATAGCCAGTGCTCACTGTTGGTTCTATGTTGTTATGGCTATGAAATACATTGCAACACATTTATTACCATATCTTCATATAACAACTAAATGAATGAAGCCTCTTTTTGCAATACTTTCTGCAATTTCATTCTTTCCGCTGCTTCATTTTCTATTTCAGTTATCGTCTCTATTCTTTCTCTTAGGCTCATTAAACAAAACACAAGCAGTGAGTAACAGCTGCAGTGTTTCCCAGTCTGATGATAGTATTCTTCACCACAGTTCACTTCTGATGCTAATTGTTTTTTCTGATGTCATTTTAAATTGAGACGTCAACATCTAAAGGTTATTCTGTGGTTTTCATTGATGTTTGTGGTTGATGAAGTGGTTGTTCTTTATGTTTTGTACAGTAGATGTCTGTGGTGAATGTTGATGTTGAGGTTAACTTTTTTGGATTTGGTGTTTTACTCTTTTGGTCATTTTTTGGCAGTTTTCTTGATGTGTAGTGATAATTACTTTCATTCTTCCAGTTGATTGCTTATTGACGTTATTGTTGGTGTTGTTTTAAAGCATGGATTCTTGTTGTGGGTTTGTTGTGTCTATGTGGTTTCCGTTATTTGTTCGCTTGTTGTGGTAGGTGAGTACTGTTAAAGTGGGACACCTAAATATATATTACGATAGTTTCACATTTTGTCAGTCGCCTCCTTTTAGAATGAGACACCCTGTTACTATCAAAATGAAACACTGGTCATATTCATTCAGACAGCATTTTTTAAATTAAATTCTTTTTTTAAGAATTAAAAAAAGCTAAAATATGTCAATTTCTAAATTAGATCAAGTAGAATTTCTCTCAAAAATGTTATCAGTGAGTTTCCTGTAACTAAGCAAACTAGACTCAAGTTAGCTAATCCAATGTAACCTCTGGCCTAGCTACTCCCACGTGTTTCCTTGTTGTAACATGTATATAATATTTGAATATAACAGGACTAGGCAATTGGACTGTAGAGGATATTGCCATAATTTTAGGCTACACTGAGACAATATATATCTTGATATTTTGTAGACCACTACAATATTAAAATACTAAATGAACCCCTGTTAAGTACTACTACTCTCATAATAAAGTTAGATAAAGTAGGTAATAATGAAATGAAAAGGTGAAACCACTGGTGATCTCATTTTAAAGCGCACGGCTTGTCTTGGACTTGCAAGTGTTAATGGTTTTGTTGTGAACTTGAAGCTTCTGGTCAACATTAATTTCATAAATACTGTATTCAGAATCACCCAAAGCATGTATGTATATGTGGATAAAGCAGCATATCATTAGCATCAATAATGTGTGCTCTGGACTTAACCATTACAAAGTCAAATACGACATTTTAATAACTCAGCTAACGTCACTCACCCAAACTCTTAACAGCTCATTCACAACTTGTTAATGTTATTGATTTGTTATTGGTGTCAAATCAGCGGGTTTGATTTGTTTCTCTGTTGTACTTTACTTTTGCTTTGTGTCTCTGTATAATGTGGACTGTGTGTGTTTGATATTCGCACACTGGGCAATATCTAAACCAACTCCAATTATGTGTGTGTGTTAAAAACCCTCTAAGCAGCTATAGAGACTTGCTAACCGCTCCTGTGTTGCCATGGTGGGCTAATTTATCAGATTAATTGAATGCTGTTGATCAATAGCCAACGCGGTGTAGAAATTAGTTAGTTAATATGTTTCTCATGAGCTGAAATTGTAGCAAGCGTGTGTGTGTGTGTGTGTGTGTGTGTGTGTGTGTGTGTGTGTGTGTGTTTCAATGTGAGCCACTAACGGTTAAATTAAGAGGAGATTAGAGAGGACTTTGATTCGATAAAATAATAATGTAACTGCACGGTAATGAATCACCCGAGAAAATGTCCACTTTGCCGTCTTTGCCGAAGGATAAAAGGTGAAGGACGACAGAGGAGGACAAAGTCATTTCATCACCTGACCAGCAGTGTTCATGTTTTAAGAATGTAGAAGAGAGATAGAATTGTTAAGGTGCTGCATAAAGTATTTTAAATATCACTATTTCATTGTCATATTAATTCTCATACATATTTGACTGTCATACATGAGTTTGTAATAAAGATGACTGGTACTGTTGATAATAATACTGTATCCTTATGCGCAGATGGTTGCACATGCATGTGTGTTTGTGGGCTGTGTTGTGTCTGATTCTTTGACAATGCATATAACATTAATGTCTTCATATCTGTCTATGGATTACATTATAGCACATCTTTGGGACCATGTTTTTCTACACTTCATTCACTTCATTCTTTTTATACTAAGTACAGTAAATCTTTGCACATCCCTTGGCAAATGTTGCATATTTCTACACAAAACTACCACTTCTGCACAGCTCTTTTATTTTAAAGCGAACATATTGTATATCTTGTAAGTATTTTTCCATATTTTTATTATAACTTTCTTCATGCTTTGTGTTTCTTAATTTTTTTGGATGTCAGCTTCCTTTGTAACTGACTGTTTTCCATGAGCATATCATATCGGCTTATATCGATCCCAGGCCCCTAAATGAAATCGAATCGAAATGGTATGGTGACAGACTTTATGACATCAGCAAATATTGCATTGTTGTCCAAAGTATCAATGTAATATTGTATCATGATTAAATGAGTGATTTGCACCCCTAGTGCTACTGTAGCTAAATCTGCTGAATCTGTCAATATAACTGTTCTCTAGCATCTAAGCCACATCAGCTTTATATGTGAATGTTGTTGTTAGACAACTGCCAGTTTCACTGCTCACCTCTACAGGCAATTTGCACATTCAGTAGCTGTTGGAGTCAGTAGAGTCTAGTTTAGTGTCAGTTACGGTGAAGAGGGGCCACAAGCTGATACCAGAAAATAGTTGGAAGGGAGTTTGGCAGTAAAATAATGGGGGGTAGACGATGACCTTTCTAAAAGACACACTCACACTCACACTCACACACACACACACACACACACACACACACACTTGAAAACACTCAAACAACACAACCTCACTTTGTCTCCAGTATGGCAGGTGCCTGTGGCCAGGTCACAGAAACACATCTATACTCAAAACAACCATCGTTCACAAACAAACACACACACATTTTCACTCAGCAAACACTAAACACATGAATCTTTATGATAACAGACTGTATGAGGATGCTCCATCATTTTAAATGTGTGTGTGTTACTGTGTGTTATATATGCTGAGTGTATGAGTGTTATTGTGTGAAATATTTGAACCCTTTCGCAGCCCTGGAGCCAAACAGCACCAAAGTGAGATAAAAACAAGGAAAAATTAAATGAAAATAACCATTGCTATTAAAAAAAAGTGATTTACATGCACAACTGTAATATTTGGGAAAAGGAGAGGTAGTAGGAAAGGGAAGAGGAAAGAAAAGGAGGATAAAATGGGAGGACAGAGAAGATAAAGAGACAATCGATTGGCATCTTCTTTTATCTTATTATTTTGACAGCATTCATGTCTGTCAGTTAGTAAAATTTCAGTCACTCAAATCTGCAGCACAGTTTGTGTGGAGTGTCTTTATATTTTCCAGATTTATTAATGTTTGTTTATATGTGTTTTAGTTACTATTTCGAAATGTAATATTTGTTCAGAAGTACAAAAATGTGTGCAAGAAATGCATGTATGCACAAGTAAACCATAAATGCAAATCGAATGGATGCTTGCACGGAACCCCTCTACATATCTCACACTCACACACACACACACACACACACACACACACACTGCAGTATTCTCTTAAAGGATAAGAGCTCCTTGAAAACTCAATTAGACTCGGGGGCAAAACCTACAAAAACCGACCACTCTCAGACACTGATGTGCATGGTGGCACTCACGCTCACACTCTCTCTCACACACACACACGAGCCAGTGTTTTAGCTTCCTGACCTGCAGCTATTTCCAGTGTTAAATGGACTCTGAGGTTCCAGACGAAAAAGCTTGTACTATGGCATGTACCTAATTACACTGTTTGTGTGAGTGCGTGTGTGCACACACACTTTTTGATGTAACAGAACACAACCCTGTCTCTCTACACACACACACAGACATAAGGCCCATGCACAGGGCCATTTATTTTGCATAGCATATTTCTGACTTTATCTGGCTCACTTTCTTCAATGAGTAAAAAACGTCCATTAATAACCTCTTAAAATGGTATTGGCACAGCGGTATTGGTTGGTTGGAAGCCCATGTGTCTCTAATTGTGTGTGTGTGTGTGTGTGTGTGTGTGTGTGCGCGCGTGTGCATGTGCGTGTGTGTGTGTTTGTGTACGTAATCCCATCTCCAATAAGTTATACTGTATACTTCTAATCTGTTTTTATAATGAAAGCATATCCTCCACATATTTATGAAAACGTTTTATCACACTTTCTTTGCTACAGACAAACATAGGAAGGAAATTAAATACATTAGTGAATATTGTGCAGACTTGTTCAGTATCAACATTTTCACTTTCAGTAATTTACAATGCTTCCTCATTAGGTTAATAGAAAATGTGATCCAGGTGGCATTATGTTTCTTTCTAAATTAATTTGCTGGTCCAAATTAGATCTAATTCCCAGGAGGCGAGGTTGGTATGTTCCATTCCAAGTCTGATGAGAATGTGAAAGGTTTTCATTAATGCATATCGTCATTTTTAACAAGTTCTGGATATGTGCATCAGAAGAGCCAGAAAAACACAAGATGTGCACATGAAATTCAATTAAATTGTAGAAGTGCTCTTTCTTTGTGTGTCTGTTTGGCCTAGAAATGTGCTGGACTGTTTATGTGCATGTCAGTGTTTGAAATTTCGACGTGCAAAGGTTGACCTTCACAAGGTCAAGAGGGCACAAAAACAACAAAAATCTTTTGGGGACCTGAATGTTCTCAACAAATTTCCAACAGCTGTTAATATATAATCCTGTGGACCAATGGCCAATCTCTTGGTTATCAGGTCCCATTGGCCGGTTTTAACAAAACCTTCAGCAGCAAGCTTCAACCTTCCGCTTCCGCCTGACCTTAAGCTAACTTGGTTCTAACTTGCCGTTCTAAGGCTGACTTAATAGCCGTTTGTACCATCTAGAGTTACGTTTTCTTTTCACTGAGACCAGGCGTAAATGTTAACAATGTATCCTAGCAACACATACGCTGCTAGGCAATAGAGTGGTGAAGGGATGACATATTTTTGTAGGCCAACAAGGAAGAAAGCATCGCACTGGTTCCCTCTTTTTGGTTATCGCCAAAAATAAGCTCTGTGACGAACACAAGTTTATAAGACTTACATGTTTTGTTCAGTGTGATAATCTTCACAGATGAACCCACTTTTATATGTTTTGAAGCATAAACGAAATCACAAGAAGCAAAAAGCTATTGTTAGGCTATACACGACCTACATCGCGGTTGCACGACTTAAACGTCACCACTATAAATGCTGGAAAAACACGTTAGAACACGATCGAAAAATATTAGAAACAAATAAATCTACAAGTTCTAGTGCATCTCTGTAAAGCTGTAAAGGTGGACAAGTGGGTTTACTGAGTTTCTGTGTCTGCTGTGATGACGTCTAATGTCCCAGACAAACACTGAAGTCCCACTTGTTAGCAACTGCCTTTTTAAGAGAAGTAAAACCTTAAAAGTTCAAAAATCGTGTTTAAGAGAGCTTATTTTATTTTGCAGAACAAAACATCTAAATATCTTTAGCCTGTGTAAACCACAGACCTTATTTAGGGCATTTTACCGAAAACCCATTCAAAAAACCCACAGACTTTAAGACGAGGGAACCGGGAGTGCTAAAAGGCTAACAGACTTCCGCGTTTTAGGACTCATTACTTCTCCACTCTATCATCATAGACTTGGGGCATTCAAGTGGATGCCCCAAGCTAAGACAAGATTTAAATCTGGTTGGTGCAACAAAGGTAAGGTACATTCTAAAGAAGACCAACTTCACAGTTAGGATCAGACATAGCAAAGACCAGGACCTACTGGACCTACTCCAGGACCTTGAAAACATCTCACCTTAATGGAACACAGCTTTTATTTGGGGTATTAATTCCACCTGCATGCTTTGGCAGATCAAAATATGCAAAAAGGGTGGGTAAGCCTTGCTCTGACCAAAGTTCAAACATCCACCTTTAAACACCTCTAAAACCATTAATTAACATGTTTCATTTTGTTTACATCATCTATACACAAACGTGGGATTCTGGCATCTCTGTGAAGTTACAAGGCAACCAGTGGAGATTGCAAGACATCGCCGCGCCAAGATATTGATATATGTTAAAAGTTTCTGAGGTAAAAAATCTACATGAAGACCTCACTATTATCAAAACCCAAAATGATGAAAAAATGAAGAAAACTTGAGGTCAGAGAATCCATTCCACAGAACCTGCACATGATGTTATCCAGACACTCGGTCACACACTTTTGTGTTAATCCTTGATGAGAATGAAACTGTCAAATCAACCTGGACAAGCCCCGACCATTACAGTTTAGGTGAAACACGGAATGAAGGAATTAAGTGAGACAGTGTGTGTGTGTGTGTGTGTGTGTGTGTGTGTGTGTGTGCAATGCATATTGTTAAGGGTGTGCCTGTGTGTAGTTTAAGCCCTTCGTTCTTGTCCCTCCTATGGGTCACTAGTTATTAACCCCCAGACAGTCACCTTGACACACCGTCTCATACACACATAGAAACAATTACATACACTCACATACACACATATTTAGAATGTGAATTGACCCATTCAAAAGCACACACACATTCTAAGCTTCTCTAAAACACACACACACACACACACACACACACACACACACACACACAAACGCACACACACACTTTTATCAGCCCGCTGTGACCCAGCCCTCCACATGAATTGGCATGAAGTGTTAATCCTAATATTGGATTATCAGACAGTCAGAGATTATCCCCTCATTTTAAGATTAGCAGCTTAGTTTAAGATTAGTCCATTTAAAGTGCCACTTAAAGGTTATCACATCAGTGGTGACGCAAAATTGTTTCTGTACGGTCCATTTCAATAGAACATCACACACACACACACACACACATACATTGAGGACTTATTAAATTAATAATTGAATCTAATTTGAAGAAATCTGCTATTCATACCTGTGTAACAGCAGTCTGTAGGTGAAGATGCATAACCTGTTTGAGCTGCAAAAAGTTGGTGAGAATCAGAGAAAGACACAGGGATTATCACTTCATTGTGTATGTATTGTGTGTGCGCGCGCGCACCCGCGTGCGTGCATGTGTGTGTGTGTGTGTGTGTGTGTGTGTGTGTGTACGCGCGCATGAAATGATTTGTGGCTCATGGATTGTTCTGTGAAGATAATCTGCTGAAAGAGACAATAAGAGCTGACAATGGACTCAACTCTTAACAGTGAGGTGGGCCTGATTTTTGTGTGCGGACTGTTGGGAATCTGTGTGTTTCATTCATCCTGACTTCCTCCCTTATTTCCCTTTTTCTTCCTATTCATTTTTCTGTCATTACTTCAAACACACGTTTGTTTTGTGTTATATCTACTCGATCACTTTTCTTTCTCTGTCTTTCTCTCTCTGTGTCTTTCTCTGTCTTTCTCTCTCTCTGTCATTCAGTAGATCGATACAGGCTAATTGCTGTAGAGCATCAGACAGTTGGGAGTCTTCTTTTCCCTGGAGTACCTAATTAAGACCATCAAACTCACTACCTCTGCATGTGTGTAGGAGAGTGTGACTGTCCTTACTAGAAACACCTGTACGCTTACGTCAAACCACAACAACTGTTGTAAACAGTGAATGATTCTTCTCTTACTTCATCTACGCACTAACAGACATACACAAACACACTTTGTGTGTATTTTGCTCAACAACATGTAACATGTAACATGAAGAACAGCTCCATGTATTCGGCGATGCCATTTCTGCTGTCAACTTTTCTGCTACATCATTTCTCTATTATAAACCCAACGAACAGAGAGAATAACAGACCGGGGGCAAAGGGGGAAGAAGGAGAGAGACAAGATGGAGGACAAGGAAGCACGTAAGACTGAGATTAAGTTACGAAACCTGTGGCGAGAGCGTGCGCAGACATACACACACACAAGTTGTACGAGTTTAGCTCAGCAGAACAAAAGCAGAGTTTGTAATAAGAGGAGCTCTCACAGGTTTCACCTTATATTTTACTCTCTCTCTTTCTATGACTCTCTGTGTGCTCATCATAACTCATTAAAAGTTGGTGTAATATTTTGCACTGGGAGCAAAATAGTGATAAGTGAACTGAGGGGTAACAAGTGGAGATGACGGCTGGTGTGGAGACTTAAGTCGTGCTCAAAAACTGACACATCAATGAGTCCCATTGCAAGGATTTTTTTTTTCAAATATGTACTTAAGGTTGATTTTTCTCCTCCTGTATTTTTATTCCAAAAAAAAAGCTATAAATTAACCACACTGAAAACTGTTTAGTTCTGTGCCACACTACCTGGTGGGTTCTTTCTTTAAAACACTATTTGTTTCACACTACCATATTAGAAAACATTTTCTGGAAAATTTTCAAAAAACTTGACAGTTACATTAAGGAGGCTTTTTTTGCTTTTTTGAAATGAAGTTTTAAGGACAAAGGGTGTCATGTGCAATATTGAATTGGAAACATTAAAATGACCTGTTTAAAAGCTCCCATCCTAAAAGAGAGTTTCCATTTTAAATAATACAGATTTACTCTGAATGCATTCTTTGCTCTGATAATAGCGCTGAGAATACCTGACCTTGACCATGACAGAAAATATGACCCAATGCAAAGACAGAGGAGCGCAGGAAAGTTGACAACGTAAAGGTGGCTGAGCGAAGGGATGAGGCAGAGGGAGAGGTAGAGGAGGAGGAGGAGAGAGGGATGAGTGGAGATATAAACCAGTAGCAGCTGTTTCCAGCCCATTAAAATGTAATTAAGGAGAACCTCATTACAGAGAGAGACAGAGAGAGCGATGAGGAGATCGAGAAATAAACTGTTTTCTACTGTCTACTTTATCACTCAACCGGACAGAAAATCATCAGTTTATTTCGAGTAAACACTCTGAAAGAGAGGGAAAAATCCCAAGTGCTGTCTGGTTCTATGATGCTAATTAGATTTGAGTAGATCGTTTGGCAGAGAAGACATAATGTTCTGAATCCAGTTTGGCACTTGAAAGGATGGAATATAATAATCCCTTTTCCCAGTCAATCAGTCTTTCTCCAAAGTGTGGGATTTCTGTCTTTCAGTGTCATGTGCCAAACAGTGCTCACTCTGAAATGAAAACAGTCAGGACAGATTTCTGAGTGCTGAAAGCAGTTGGTGGCATAGAAATACTTTGACTGAATCTGACTGTCTCACTTTACTCTTCAGAGGAGTCTTTACTTTTAGCACAGCAGTGTTGTCTGATAGTAAAAAGGGGTGTTTGTGATTTTTAGGTTTGTATTTATAAGTTTTGCATCAACTCTCATACGTTGTTATCCAGACCAGCTGTGTTTGTATCTGCTGGATGAATGAGTGTGTTAGTTCTTTTATTCTGATGCCTGCCAAAGCGGCAATAACGAGAAAAAGTTGTCAAAGAAGTTGGTTAAAAAGACAGCCATTGCTTTTTTCATTTTGTATATTTTGCCTCTTTTTGTTGTCCCTCATAGTGGATGCTTTGCTATGACAGAAGTAAAAAAGAAATAAACACAAATGGAAACAGAATATTTTGAATTGGAGCTACACTTAGGGCTTTCAGTGGAGATGCTTTTGATATCTCACATCATTTTTTGACTAAAGCCTATTTATTATTTAACTGAGAAAGCCTTCATTGAACTTGAATGCATCATTTCATTTTGTCTTAACATGAAGCAGACCCAAAGACTTAATATTTCAAAAGCACCAAACTTTCATGTAACAGTTTAAACCCACTTGAACATTTTTTGAAAAATCAAACCTTTTCTTCTATAGATGTGCTCAGACCACAGGGGAAGCAAATTTACAAAAGTAACAATGACTGATACAACTACATACAATGTCAATGCAAAGATGTAAATAGAATCTGATCATGCCAGGTGATGCAAATAGACAGGAAAACGTGAAAACTTTGAGTGAGTTGTTGCAAAAGTCTATGAGCTTTGTGATTCTCTGGATATCACCAATAGTCATAGATAGAGGACAAATTTAAACTTGTCTTCCACCAAAATTAGTGTGTGTATGCAGGTTTTTTAAATGTGGGAAAAAATGTTTAAAATAAGCAAAAGATCGCTTTCCCATTGCCAGTAGACTAGTGCTGTCTACATGGCACTGCAGTAGATTAGCATGCCTTTCTTTTTCTTGTGTGTCACGTTCGATGTCACAGACAGGCCTCAAAACAGATTAGTAATCAGTGGAAAGCAGCATGGAGGCAAGTGAAAATGATACAGTGCTTACATTTTTGTTAAATCTCTAAATCATTCAGTCTCTCTTTCAACAAGGTAAGGCTAAATTATCCAGGATTATCCAGCGCTGCTTGGATGGAGATGGTCACTATTGCATCATGCAATTTTATCCCATCAGCAAAGGGGCTAAAGGTACTGCATCTACCCGAGTGTTGTATTTCCATCACTACCGATCATTGCCACCTCACTGATTGCATGGAAACATAACAGTTTGTTGCAAAGTTTGATTAAAACATGAGTTGTTTGTGGTGCATGGCTTAACTAACAACCTGTAGGTCCTGAAGGTTCACCCATGTGTCAGAAGTTTGGGTGAGCTTGTTAGAAAATACCATGGGTCTCGGGCGAGCAGGTAGAGTGACAAAGTGTTCTGAATAAGATGTTGATAATTGACAGCAATATGCAGGAGTCCACCTTCTGCCTAGGCGAGGCGTTTCCGTTATCTGGTTTTGACCAGGAGTATTTGTTCATTCCTGCATATTTTAAATCTCTCTGGTCCTGTCCTGTAAAAATATTCCCTTTGAGAATATGTATGCCTAACACTGTGTCCTAACAGCATGCAAGCATCTTTCTGTCCTCACTGAATCCATTAAATATGCACTTCGGTTACAATATGTAAACAAACCCCATAGGATGTCATCTGTGTGCTTGAGATCGCACTTAAGATGTGAATGACTGGAAATGACATACCATACAGGCAACAGAAACTACTTAAAACATTCAGCAACAGTTTTTGGGTTTGTGGTTTGGGTCATTGACTAATGCATTTGTTGAAGAGTTGAATGGGGTCAATGGCTCTCATAAGTAGCTGGGCTAATTAGGGTTTTAGAAATCCTGGCCTACGCATCACTTCTAGTTAGAATCTGTACATTCACACAATATTCACAATTCACGCTGTCAACTATACATTCGTACACATAGGCCCTTGTACTGTGTTTAAAACCTGTGGAAATACTTTCCACAAAAACTGTTACAGAGCATGTACAGTATTTCAAATAAAAGCTGTTTTGAAGGACACTTGGACATGTGTACAGTAGAAACTTGGCACTGAACGACCACCCTACGACTAGCAGCTACCCTGAACCACAGCTATATCATTTACACAGGTTCACATAAAAGCAAAACACACACAGCCAAACACCAACATGGCAACAATCCCATATGCATGCACACACACACACAGGCAAAAACACACAAATGCAGAAAACATAATGATAGCTCCGACACAGATGACTCTCTCTCACTCTCTTCTTCTGACAGTAAACAGCATCATCCAACCTGAGACTAACCAAGAGAACATGCCAGAAGACACAGACACATACATGCACACTCTCATAAACACACACGATAAACACACAGGTGCAAATTCATATATAAACACACATATGTGGGGACAACGGAAGTGCAGTATTGTTAACAGTGAAAGCACGCGCGCATGCACACACACACACACACACACACACACACACACACACACACACACACACACACACACACTATTCAGTGTTCTTATTCAATCAAGCAGTGTGTGTACTTAGGCATGAGTAGGAGAAGATGCTGAAGGCAGCACAGTACTCAGATAAACTGGAAACTGTGTGTGTGTGTGTGTGTGTGTGTGTGTGTGTGTGTGTGTATGTGGGGTAGTGTAATAACTAGGGCAAAGCAGTCTTGGGGATATTAGTGTTTTTTAATTGAAAAATGGTCAGAAGGGGAAAGCAGAAGGATAAACACATAGATTATCCAGATATATAGTAAAAATTAGAGCATATATTAAATGTTGTACCAACTGCAGCAAGGGCAAGCAAGCAATTTTAAAGTAGATGATATTTTACACAGTAATTGGGGAAAGAAAAATGAGCTTACATACACATATTAAAACAAAGCTCTCCTTATGACAAATTTCATTACAAACTGACTCATACTAAAAGAGAGTAATTCAAGGGATCGCCCTTCCTCTCTCTTTTTGCTTCCTTTCCCTGTATTTTTCTATCAAAATGACTTATATATGAAGTTAAACAGTGTAAGTGATTTTGGACATAAGGTACCTTAAAGTAGGGCTACGTATTTGTACTGAACCATCATGGTATGGGGGTCATAGTCTAGTGGACGCAGCCACATGCAAAATATGTGGTATGTAGACTGATGCACGTAAGCAGAACCAATATCACAAGTAAGAGTTCTGTCCAGGAGCTCAGCTTTATGGCATAAGCAACATATACTGATCTTAGCACAGCAAACTGACTGCTGTATGACTCAGACACACTATGGAAAGTGCTAATGAAATGGCGCTGCAGCAAGACCCACCTGCAGAGTCCTACTCAGCCACAACTTTGACAGTGAGAGAGTTGTGCATAAGATGAGGACAGCGTGTTGACGTTGGTCCACTGTTGTTGGGTCTGTGACTGAAAAAACGCACCCAACTTATTGATGCACATCCCACGGCATCACCCACAGTGCTGATTATTGGGATAATAAATGTTTAAAGGGCTTTGAAGATTTAAATATAGCGATGGTGGAACTGTTGAAAAACTCCTTCCAATGCACTAATTTTTATTTTTCTTGTTATTTATATTAACTTTGTAAATTATATTCAAAAGCTTAACCTGCTTTTCAGTTTTATAGTCTGATGTGCATTTTGGGAAAGTGATTGTGCAGTGTTAAACAGAGGTGTTTGAAATGTCCCTAATTTCTTATTCAGAGTTTACCAAAGTTGCCAGTGGACAAAATGTTGTCTCAGTCTCACAGCAAGAGGATTTTGTCTGTGCGACACTTGCACTTCTGCCTGTTCTAAAAAAGAAACTCATCCTGATGATTTTGCTGTACTGTCCTCACATAGAATCATGTCTGCTATGGGCCAACTGTTACACTGGTTAATAGTTGTACAGGCTCTACACAGAGCCAATGCCATAGTCTACACAAATGATTTACACCCTAATGAGCACTTATACTTGGCTGGTAGTGTGTCTGCTTCTTTCTGCAATTACACTACCTAAACACTAGTTGGCAGTGTGGTTTCTATGACACTGTGTTGAGTTTTAAGTGCTGTGAAGTCTGACTGATTCAACCAACACACCTAAAACACACATACGTGGCTTAATAGCACATACATTCAACAGAAGCACAAACTCAGCTCCGTTATAACTCACAATGTTCACACACAAAACAATTCTCTTTTGTTAGAGACCTTTTCTCCACAGATTTGAGATGCTAATATGATTAGCATAAGCCTTTGACATTATACATTTCATACAGTGGCCTAGCTGCTAGTGGAGTTTCTCTCTACTCAAATGAAGCTGCAAATAACAACAACATTAAACAAAGTTAATGTTACAAAATTCAGCTCCATTATTGCTCACACGATTCACAAACAAAACAATAATCTCGTTTACATATAGAACATGCTAATGTTATGGGCATTAGGCATTTCCCAATGCATACATTAGCCTAGATGCTAGCTGTCTTTTTTCTACTTATATGGAGCCAGAACATATCGCACAAAAGCCTTAAAATTCTAGTTTGTGTGGGCTTCTTCTGCATCACAGTATCCACTGAGGAAAATAACTTATAGCACTTGCATATAAAAACAGGCAAACCAAACAGGTGGTCTGTGTCACAGCAGTGTGTAGTTAGGTGCACGTTAGGTAGGTTGTAGGCTAAAGTGTAGGGTATGCATCTAGCAAAGCCAGCAGAGATTATGGCATCAGTTCAGCACAGTAAAACTCCACTTTACACCCCAAATTATACTTGAGTAAAGTCTGCAGATTTTAATGACTGCGTTTGTTCTTTTCAGGTAGGTACTCTACATCTGTTAAACTTGCATTCATTGATTTTTTTTGGCCTCTTGAGGGTGAAATAAAACAATAAAGTTGTGGGCTGTAAAATCGAAGCAATGAGCTGAAAGGTGCTGTAAACTTCATGGAGCTGAAGGGAACTGCACAGTCAAGTGATAATTCTCTGTGGGTTCATCATTATGAGCAACAACTTGAACATTATAGTTTTCATTCATTGTTATAATAAAAATATTGACTGATGCAGCAATAACGCATTACACAATATGTAAAGATGTATGCACCACCAATATAACTCTGTGAGCATTATTTACACCTGTGTGTGTGTGTGTGTGTGTGTGTGTGTGTGCGCGTGCGTGTGTGTGTGTGTGTGTGTGTGTGTGTGTGTGTGTGTGTGTGTGTGTGTGTGTGTGTGTGTGTGTGTGTGTGTGTGTGTGTGCGTGTAAATGCAGTAAAAGTGTATGTGCATGACAGTGCCTGTGTGTAAACTTGGTGCATTTACTGCAGCCAATAAGAATCTGTCTTCTCTAGTTTTAACTTAAAAAGCTAGGTACCTCTCACAATAATGGCCTGGCTGACTGCGTGTGCATCAGTGAGAGTGTGTGTATGTGTGTGTTCTTGAGTTGCCCCAGGAAGGAAGAAGTGGTTCAAAGAGCATCTGAAGCCTTGATTAAGGAAGTGTGTAATCACAGCTGAAGACCAGCAACAGTCTGATGCTGCCTAGAAGGGCCTGACACACAGGAGGAGAAAATAGCCAGGAAACAGCTAAAGACATACACACACACACACACACAAAGTCAAACACACCCATGACACACACAGATAGCAGTAATTCTCACAAACTGCTACTTGAGCTAAATGCAGGCGGGTTAAGAGACTGAACTGTGCAGTGATCAAAGAAGCTCTGCTTTTTAGATAGAAGTGGAAGAAGTCATGACAGGATTACACAGAGCCAAAACACAAACACTGTGTTTTTCACTGGTCACACACTGCGATGGTGAGCGTTCATCAGCCTGGGCAGGAGTAAATTTTATTCTGTGTCATGCAGTTGGAGTAAATTTTAAATTGAATCAACTCAGTTTGGACAAGTACTTTCTAAACCCACCTTTCCCTGACCTTATGCTGCATTCATGTTGGAAGGTCGTAGTTTCTGACTCTGTTGTATTGATGAGCTTTGAGGTCGTAAAGTGGAAACAACCTGGAAGCTACAAAGACGATGTGTTGCATTTTAATGCTAAGAGTGTTTAAAGAAGATGTTTACATGTTTATATATAATATCATATTTATATGTATATATTATCTTTTTATATTTAATCTAGGTCATGTGTCTCGTGGAATGTGTCTTTAAATCCAAAATAGAGACTTCTCAAAACCCGTTGGCACTCATGATAAAAGGTACTGCTTCAATTGTAACCTAAAGTTGTCAGTTCAATATTCACAACATGATAAGTTTCCTTCACATATAAAAAGGTGCTCAACCCAGACAAGATTTTGTAGACTTATCTTTGGTCTATTACACAATGGTATAAAGTTTCATAACACCCAAGTATGGAGGAGTGAAGTGTCTCACTTCCAGTTGCTCAAGCTGAATTCAGCTCTTGAACTTGGCTCTTTTGCCAGCATCAAGAAGAGTTCCCTCCATATACACTATAAACACTCCATACTGAAGACTCTTCTGTGTTTTGGGGGCACTGACAGTTAACCTTTTGTTATCTTTTTCCGTGTGAAATGCTTCCAAACTGGCTGGCTTAGAACAACTGTGATCCCTGAGAAGTTATTTTGTGTTCATCTCCATCTTCAGCCAAAAAGACAGTTTCATGCCAGCTGCAATTTTCAGTAGCTGGGCTCTGTATGTGTTGTTAAGTCTGTGAGAGTCTCAAATCACAAACAATATCTAGCCCTCTCTCACTCTGTTACACGTGTTCTCTACCTCTCTCACCCCGGCCTCTTCAGTCTCGCTATCCCTGAGCCCCTCTGCTCCTCAATAACAGTGCCATGATACAGGGACACAGACAAGAAAATAGATTTTGTTTGTGCTCATGTGTCTGTGTGTGTGGACAGAGAGTGAGAGTCCAAGAGGAGGACGAGAGCTAAAGACAGAGAGAGAGACTGCATTGTCTATGGAGACGCTAAGATCACATTTCAGCTAATAGTTTTCCAATCTTTTTTTCTCAGATACAAGTTTAGTCAGCTGGCTGTGTATCTGACTCTGTTTGTGGGTGCTTGTGTGAGTGTGTGTGTGTGTGTGTGTGTGTGTGTGTGTGTGTGTGTGTGTGTGTGTGACAGCATATAACAGTCCATGCATCTATGTGGACGTGTATTCCACAACAGTGAACATGATAGGTTTCGCTAATATCTCTATTACTGTTGCAATCTCCAACTATTGTCAGATGTGAAAACTCATCTGTTCCTCCATTCCCATGTCTGTGTGTACAGGGCCATGTGTGCCCCATCACACACACACACACACGCGCACACACACACACACACACACACACACACACACACACACACACACACACACACACACACACACACACACACACACACACACACACACACACACACACACAGACACTATAAAAACACCATAAAAACAATGAAACTAGCAATACTAAAGCTTTTATGGACAATGGTATTGCATAAAACATGAAAAACGGTCAGGTGTACCTTCAGCTCCAATATTAGATAAAAGTAAAGACTATCCAGGTGCAGCATCACAAAGAAGGAGATCTTATGATTACTGATGACACAAATTGTAATCATCATATAATCCAGATGTGACACAACTCGTAAATGACTCGTAAAATTCAATGCTTTTGTAAAGGATCTTCTCAAAGGCACAAATGTCTACATTGAACCTACTGTACCAAGTGTTCTGCAGTTAAAACAAGCAGAGGAACCATTTCCTGAAACTGCGTTCAGACCAGAATTGGCAAGACAAAATATACTCAGCAGGTGGGACTGGAAATATTGTGGGTGGCAAAAGCTTGTGGCACTAACTTGGCTAAAAAAGCGACCAACCAATAATAGTAAGCTTCCTTTTATGAAGCATTTTCTTGCCAACTTTTCTGCTTGTTTGGTACTTTCTGCCAGTGGCACAGACTTGTATCATATGATTGGAATTCAAGATACACTTGAGTCTGAATCTGATGATTTTAGACATGACACATTCAAAAAAGACTCTTACACCAATGACTTGTGATCTTACCTGAACTTTACCCTTTTAACTTGAAAAGTCTGCTACACATTGCTTTTCAAACTTTTATTGTCAAGTTGTGAGCAGAAATCAGGTTGCCTCTCCAATCTACATTCTTTTCCACCAACAAAAAGTACAGATCCTTAATGATTTTGAGAATTTTAAGTTTCTCATATTGCTGTAAACTGACTGTACTAACTATGGATGCCCCAATCAATTTTTTTTGGCCTTGATTCCAAATCAGTTGGTCCTGATCTTGTATACCTGCTGATGCCAAATCTGATCTGATACACACATTTCTTTAAATGTTGATTAAATATGTATCTGACACACTGAAGTAATAGATGTAGCCAACTAAACCTGAATTTTCATAGGCCACTTAAAACATCCGATATTTAGTGGCAAATGATATGGCCCTCTGCTGGAGTTGATAGTCATTAAACCTGCAGAGTTCAGTTCCACCTAAAAATAAGAAGTTCAATATTTTATACAGTACACTGATCTTTATTAATGAAAAAGAGAAAGAAGAGATGACAGATTTGTTAGCATTTGAATCATGTGTCACATTCAGATATTCATTTTATTTCACATATAGGGAAATACCTGCACTGTAGCATGTCATAATGCACAGCAGTGCTGCAAAACTAGCAGCCTAAGGTGGAGAACACACAGTAGAATACAGTAACAAAATGATCACCATTTGATCAACTTCATGTTAGCCATTACTGATCTTTTGAAATATGCCTGAATAGCAATAGCAATCCTTAGGATAGGCTTGAGATATCTTAAATACTTAACTGCCTAAAACTATAAAACTGTATCAAATCTGGTTTAGGGTGCAGAATAACTTGCTCAAGACTGGAAACACAAAGCTTAATTAAGAAAACACTTAGTTTGGGACTCATTGGTCGTGCCTTGGAAATTAATATCAAAGGTCTGAGACTTGCTTGTAACTTGCAAAGCAACCGCTTTGTCCTCCCCTGCTTTTCATTTCGTTGCTTGTATTCTTTTGAAAGTCTTGCTATTTAAAATCCATAAGGGGTATCAAGGCCTCAAATTGGCTGTCTTACATTGTTTTATTCGTCAGAAGTATTGGTTTCAATGAACATGAAGGTGAAACATGTATGCAGAAACGGTCAAAGAGTGACCAAGCTCCAAGAACGCCTGTTCCATTAACACCATGGGAGGAGGGTGAAGTTGGAAACTAATTCTCAGCGCCCATTCCAGTCAACTAGTTCCTGAGCATTTGATGTCTGAGCAGATCCTTAAAAATGTATATAGAAATCTGTTTATCAAATAATTTGTGATGAATTCAAGAGTCTAAGAACCTCAAGGGATTTTTCTAATTGACACCTAAACTCATACATAGATCCAGTTCAAAATCTGAAATTATTCAACCATTTGCTTGACACACTTGACTTTTTGCTGCCACTCGAGCTGCTTTTTCATCACAAACTTTTGAGCCAACAACACTGTCTGTGTTGTGTCCTAAAAGCATTTCTTAGCCACTTACACCCACCACTCAGACTTCAACTGAATATAATATAGTCTCATTTACATTCAGGGTCTTTAGGCTAAGGAGGCTGTAATAGACAGTGACGGTATATATTACTGGTCTGCTGCTTTTCATTATGCAGCTAATGATTCCCTGTCAAGTTCTATTGTAAATGTACGAGGGGCAAAAAAAGAAGAGAGTGGGCGGGCAAAGGCGGGAAGACACAGAGGGGAGAGTAAGGGGAAGACGATATAAGAAAGGCTACATACTGAAAAAATGTGTCGAAATATGTTGCAAACTGGCCAAAACTGTTACAAATGTATCAAAATAGGCCAAAAATAATCACCTATTTTACAAAGACAGCTGTCATTGGAACATACAACACATATTTTGTGGCTGAAACACAACAGATCTATATAGGCCACACAGAGCCTACGCTGTAGCCTATACAAGTGGCCGACGTCCTTGTGAGCTACTTGCATGATGGTGTGCATGTCGCTCTGCAATTATATCTTCAAAATGCTAGCTGGCGGTGGGCTCTCTCTGCTACTTAAGTTTCTGTGATTCAAAACACACATAAAACATAGCTTAATAGTGACAATATTAAATATAAATACAAAATTCAGCTTCATTATAACTTGCAAGGATCCTAGACAAAACAATTTTGTTTTTCCCATAAACATGCTAATGTTAGCCTAAGTCTACGATATTTTACATTTCATTAATTGGACTAGTGGCTAACGCTGTTTTGCTTTACGATGCAGAGAACAGAAAGATTTAACAAAGGTAATGCTACAAAATTCAGCTCCAATTCAACTGGCAAGATACACGACATAACCGTGCCTTATACTAGACATCTTCATGACGTGTCAAAGTTACGAAAATAAACCAGACATTTCACATTGCATAAATTAGCCTGGAGGTTAGCAGACTTTCCCATACTCATATGAGGCCAGAATAAATCACACACGAGACTTAAAACTCTTTTTTGTTGGGCCTGTATTTTCTGTACAATTTATTGTTTCTTCTCTGTGAAATAAAAGCAAACAATAGCTTTAAATGAAAAGATTTTCATTTAAAAAAAAGATAAAAGGGAAGTCTGCTTTGCCGTAGTGACAATCTCAGGAGGTGCACATCAGGCTATGCCACTGATTTAAGGCAGAAGTATAAATCCCACTTAGGGCTGTCACTAAATATCTATATCTAAATATCTAATATTTTCAGTTTGACAGTTTGAAGGAATGTTACATTGCACTGTAGACCTTGTGTTTTGTTACTTATAGTGACTTTGGTGTCATGCTAGCAGATAAGCCTTGTTTGAAACCTCTGAAACACTTAATATTTTAATATGAATATGAATGAGTATTTAAAAAAAATGCAAAGTAAAACTATGTTTTATGAGTATTTAAACCTTTCTAAAGGTGATACATGAAAAGCTTAATCTGTGGTAAATATATAATCCCTATCAGGTACCCAGAAACAGCCATGGAGTCCTGCAGTGGAGCCAACATGGTGGCAGGTTAACACTGCAGTGATTCGACTGCCACCATGCACAGCTCCGCTTTGGTCGTAATAGGGAGAGTATATCATTCCGTCTAATTAGAATGCCAATAGCAAGTCTCCCCAAGCGAATACACTTGATACACACACTCATGCACACGAAGGCATGCATTCATGCACACACGTATGGCTCTACATTATTCACTGGTAATCACAATGTCAATGCACTGTTACACAGCAGTGTGGCCTCACGTTAGCCATCGTTTAGACGCATAGACACACACACCCACACTATCCTTTAATTGCCCTTCAGTCAAATGCTTTAGCTTACACACACAAACACATACACACACACACACACACACACACACACACACACACACACACACACACACACACACACACACACACGCACACACACACACACACACACAGTCCCATTTGTGCATTGTTCCGTTCAGACTCCCCATGGAGTGAATGTGCCACGCTCTTACCACTCCCTACTGTGATTTTATGCGTGCAAACACACACATGCACACACAAGCTCACACGCAAGGACAAAGACTTGGTAGCGGGTTCATCAGTGTCACATCTCGCTCGCTCTTTTTCTAACATCCCTCCCTCTCTTGTCTCCCTCTGTCTCGTCCCCAGAGACTTGCACATTGAAAAGCCATTTACTGTTGCTTAACTACAGTTCTTCTGTCTTCCTCTCCATCTTTTTGGCTGCTTTTCTCTCCATTTCTTACTGACTTTTTTTCTCCTCATCTTTTTCTAATTTTTACTGCCTTTCATCCTTTCTCTCTGTCTTTGTGTCATTATTTTTCTGCTGTACCAAAGACTGCTACAACGTCTTCAAAGACTAGAGGGTCAGACAGGCAGCATATACCCAAACTTTGTTCAAACAGAACTTTATTTTAAAAAGCCCCACTGCAAGTTCTGCTGACCTCCAATGGTTTAACTTCTGCCATCGGCTGCAGTCATGCACAGGTGTGCTTTAATACCCTGTGATGCCACAGCTGAGTGTGGTTGCAGGTGCAGTAAAGCACATTTCTAACTGCACCCAACCACCACACTGAAAAGCATCTTACAGAAGGTTAGTGGAATCAACTGATCTTTATGATTAATTATGTACAAAAAGTTGTGTTATTTCAAGTAACTTCTTCTTTAAATTTCTACTTTTTTATTTTCAGACCACCACGTTCAAAACGTATCATTGTTAGTCATATTGGCTCATGTTAATGAGTTGAATAAATGTTCTGCTGATGGTTCGCTAAAGATCTGGAAAAAGATGACAACAAATATACAGTTTGTAGGCTGTGTTATACCTACATACAGTATTAAACAAGATTATCTCAATTTTAAGGGAAAATGTATTCTTTTACCTTGCATGCAAAGGGATTAACTTGAAGGATTTAAACAGGATTTAGCATTAAAAAACCCTGTACCAGGCGTTATAGTAAGAGGAAGTCTGTATGTCTCATATTTTCCCTGGGGCATAAGTTCTACTTAACACACGAGGGACACATATGAAACAGGAGATTTGGGGTCGCTCGGCATGAGTATTTAATTTCCTTCATTTCCTGCATCCTGATGATGTTTTTGCACCATTTTGTGCCTTTTTTTACATTAATTTATGGTGTAAATGTCTTAAAATTCTGTCAAAATGAAAGATCCCAGTTACTTTCATGTTTTCATTCAAGTCACAGGCGTGAGCACCTGTTAAGCCTACCTGGCTATAACAACCCACAACCTGGTTTAACAACGCTTACTGCTGTTTGAAGGTAAAATCTTCCAAACACCTGGATAAAAAAGGAAAAAAAAATCTTTCTGCAGCATGGCAAAACAAATTCGTGAATTTTTTTTTCATGTTTTAGTTGTTTATCCAAACCCAGGCAGAAATTTCCTATGTTTTTAGCTCTCAAGAAATGCATACATTTGTATGAAATATAAAATATTTCTGGCGAAAATTTTTGTTTAGATAAGAAAAACAGCCATACTTTGGAAAACAAACTTTATTTTATTATTACTATTTTTTTTTTTTTTTGTGGCAAATGCACATTTAAAAACATGAATATTTATCAATGTTTATCTTCCCAGATGGTACAAGTATCTTTGACAATTCTCTGAATATTTATTTTTCAGGGAAACCTGAAACCTACCTCTGAATGTAGTGATTATACACAAGAGTTATGGACTGGACTTTGCTGGAGCGCTGTTTGGTCTTATTTAATGTTATCACAAGAAACCTAAAGATGCAAATTATCCTTTCAAAACGGAGCTTAAAACTAAAGAGAGAGTCAATCAAGCACATTCTGTACACGCCCACAGAGTCACAATCTGAGGTCTGATCAAGACTTTTGGCACATTAACTAATGCTTCAGCCATACTTAAATGATGAGATGTGTTAATGTCGTAGGCTGAAGCCACTAAGCAGTCTGACCCGACAATTCTCTGACGGTTAAATGAATGTGAACAGCCAATTGGCAGCTTTTAGACACTCGTAGCTCCGCACAAGCCAGCTGGAAAATCTAGTTTTCTATTCAATTATCTGCTGCTTTGTATACTCCTCGCTCCTCTCCTCTTCTCCCCACTGTCCTCTCCTCCCTCTTTTTTCCCGCTGTCATCCTCCCTTCTCCTGTTTCTGAATCCTGTATCTTCTTCCTTTACCCCCTGCTCCTTTTCTCCATCCCTTCCACTCTTGATTACTTCATCTTGAATCATCCTCCCTCTCTCTTTACGCCTCTCCTTCTCTACCTCCCCTCTCTCCTGTCCTCCTGTCCCTGCTCTCCCCTCCTCTGATCTGCTCTCCTGGCTCAGGCCCAGTTAAATTACCAGTTTTACAGAGCGATGGTGACAGAGTGCAGAACTTAATTACACACTGGCTGACAGCGAGGACTACGAGTTAGATTTTCTCTTTCTCTTTTTCCTCTTTTTTCAGCTCTTCCCCATTCCCTCTATCTCTTTCTCAGTTCTCTCTGTCTTCTGTTTCCTTTTCATTTCCTCGCTTTTTTCTTTCCTTCTCCGCTTTCTCTTTGTCTCTTTCCCTGTTATTAATGGCTGGTGAAAACTCTGAGCTCCATGTTGTTTCTATGTGCTTATTATTGGTTGGTGACGTTTGGGGTGATGGCTGTTGGTGGAATGGGGAGGTTGTAGTGAAATGGGAACAGTAAGTATATAGTGGCAAAGACTTTAGAGAGAAAAAAGAAATCGACTCACAAAAAAATTAAAGTTGCCTTGGTTGCTGTCAATAATCTGTGAACATTTTGTGGATAATTTGGGATGTAGTTAAGTAAAAGCACTGCATTTAGGAGCCAATCAAACCCTACAAACAAACAAAACATCATAAAAGGCTTAATGAATATGTCATTTGCAGTCTCTAAAACATAAAAAGGTTCTGTTTCACAGCTTATTATCGACTTTTGAATGTGGAAACAAAACATAAACAAGTGCTATATAGTAGCTGACAGCACATCTTTAAACACTGCCATGAGTTTACAAAAATATTCCAAAATGAGTTTCATCCTCTTAAAAAAATATAAAATACATAGTTGCAGTATCGTTATTAAAACCGCAGTTTGTTTGCAAGAAATATTACTTATTGCATATTTAATATTTGTGGTGTAAGCTAGATATAGGCTAGAAGAAAAGGCAACTGTTGTTCAGGCTGCTGACAATTCAGGTAGTAAACAAGGTTATGTGTCAACAGAAATGTAACAATTGTTTTGAAGACTGACACAGATTTTGAGAGACAGGGATGCACTGGTGAATTGGTCGATGTCTTTTACCAACTACGTGAATATATTCCAAACCTTAATGTATCGATTGGTTAAAAAAAAGTCCAGTTGATGTTGATATCTTGGCATCATTGATATCATGTTTAGTGTGTCAGTTTTTGGCACAATTCTCAGATGAAAACTATGACTTAAAATGCTGTACAATTCCCAAATACAAAGTTCATATGCAGTTCTTGCTGAACTCAAAAGTATATATAAAAATTAATCCATTTTAGCCAGTGATGCATTGAGTTAGCACTGAGCATGGATTGCGTTGTTTGCTTATTAGCATTAACAGCATGACAACCCTGCAAACATACAAAGACGCTGTTTAGATTTGGCTCACTGATAACCTAACATCATTAATCTGGATGGGGCTTAGTGACTGTAAAGTATGGATCATGTATCACATTTTACAGATTTTTAATTCTTCTATTACATTCTAGTATCTTCATTTGTGTGTGTATCATGCAGCGTGTTTGAATTTACTGAACATAGTGTGCGTTGCCCCTTGCTGGTAAATGTTTTGCAGGTCAGTGTGTGTGTTTCAGGTGCTCCTTGCACTCAGCGTGTGTTTGTTCTCTGGATAAGGCAGGTGTTCTAACATTGTTGAGCTTGTTTGTCCGCTGCAGATGGAATGTGTTTATTCATTAGTGCTGCCACTGCAAATACGTGTGTGAGTGTGTGTGTGGTGCTTAATGTACATACCAGTATGTGCATGGTGTGTGTCCAGCTGTGATGCTGTTTTTAGAATTCATGACATCATAATAAATTCATGCCTTTCACTGCAAAGGAGATTGAGCTAAAGACATAAAGACCGAGAAGACCGACAGCAAGAGTAACTGTGTGTGTGTGTGTGTGTGTGTGTGTGTGTGTGTGTGTGTGTGTGTGTGTGTGTGTGTGTGTGTGTGTGTACTTTTATGAGCTGGTGTGACACTGCTGGAGTGTATTTGTGCATGCTTGTATCTTTCTGCACATTCTGACATTCTGGGCGTGTGCATGTGTTTAGGGGGTAATTAATAAGGGGCCTCATATAGTCTCTTTCCCCAGGGCCCCCTGTCCAGATTCATTACTGTCAAACACACACACACTCACGCGCAAACATCAGCAGACATGTAAGTGGACAAGCGATTTCTCAAATACACATATGATAGTTTTACACGTAGCCTGCGCGCACGCACACACACACACACACACACACACACACACACACACACACACACATATATATGAACACGCACACACACACACAAGACAGTGATGTACTGTAAAATCATAGTCAGGCTATAATCAGCCAACCAGTTATTAGAAAGACAGTGAATCCCTACAGTGTTAATATAGGAAAGACACATGCAAAAAAAAAACACAGATGTTGCCACTTTGTGTCTAACATACTGAAAAGCTGCTTTAAAGAGCAAAAGCTACAAAAAAAGCAAAAGATTTCCTCCACATATATTTGAGGACATAATTAGTTGTTCAGTAAAAATGTTTAATAAACTGCTGAAAAGGGCATCCAAATGCAAATCTTCTAATTCCAGGGTGTACCTATGTAAATATTTTTTGTTTATTTTTTTCTAAATAACGGTGCTTTATCTCATGATGTGGTGACGTCATAATGCTGAAGCCAAATAAGGACAGAACTGGTGTGGATAAGGTGTAAAAAAGGGCCTCCTTTGGCCAGGTTTATAACTTTGCGTTTAATCAATGCCCGACCTCCTGTACAGACACCTTCCCAGAAATGTAACTACACGTTCAGGCAATGTTGACCTCCTGTGCAGTGTTGTGAGCTGACAGCAAAGCTTTTATATCTATTCTACTTCACAGATGAGAAACTATAAATTGTGAAGACAAAAAGCCTACCAAAAATGGCATTTTCAGTTCTGTGTATGATTTATCTTAGCTTTAAACCTGTAGAGAGAAAGTCTACTGGTTGCTAGGCTAACTTCAGCAATGGGAATTGTCATGGGCTTATGCTAATAATGTTAGCATGGTGTATATTTGAAGAAAACATGTCAGTGAACCTTGCGAGTTATAATGGAGCCAAATATTGTAATGTTACCTCTGTTAGCCTTTCAAAACCTGAGCAGAAAGATTTAATTTTAATAAATGTGAAGAAGTTGAGGAACTTCACAAGAAATGGGTCAAAAAATAGCAAGATGGTAGTATAAAGTTGCAAGAAAATGATCTGGAAATAAGCAAAGAACATTAACAAGAAATCAGTAAAACGTTAAAGAAAATGATCTTAAAATATTATTCTTATTATTATATTATTAAGAAATTAGTAAATAAAAATATTAGAAAAATATCTGAAAATAAGAAAAAACACTAGAAAGAAATTTGTAAAAATTGTCTGAAAATTCATTCACAGCTAGGCTACTTTATTTAATGTAAAACATTAGAGGCTCATGCTAATAATGGTAGCATGTTGTATATGTATTGTGCAATAGAAAATTGTTTCTATTTTCTTATAAGTTTAAAAAAAGCTGGATTTTGAGTTTGTCGTTACTGTGTCACGTTTAATGTGCATTGGTGGAATTAGCTAAATAAATTTTACTGCACTTCAGAGAAACTCAACACTGTCACAGAAACCCAAACACCAAGTAGCTCTTTGGAGATGTAATTGCAGCCATGCCGACACCATTGCTCAAGTAGACTTTAAATACTCTCAACGGCATGGCCATTTGTGCAGGCTTTGGTGTATTCTCTCTGTAGAGCACATGCACAATTATAAATTAGCCTTTATGCTGCAGGAATGGATGACAGGAGTGACAATACATTATTTTTTAATGAAAATAAGTAAGGAAAAATGTTTTCAAGAAACTCTCGGTTTTACAGTAAATAAACAGAGCTGTATATAAGTTGTGTGTTTGCACTTATTTACAGCATAAAATGCTAATGTGTTTGTGTTTGGACACTGATGTTTGCTCTCCAACAGTCATTGTTGGTGTCGCTGTGCACTATGGGTGTATGGGTATTCAAGGTTGTGCGTGTGTGTGTGTGCATGAAGAATGGAAGCCTTCAGTGTACAGAGTCAAAGCGGTGTCAGCCTTTATCAATATTTGACTGCAGAACCAGAGAACGGATGAATCTTTAATATGACCTTGGAGCACAACAAAGACATGGAGACATGGGGGACAAGAGAGGGAGAGAGACAGAGAGAGAGAGAGAGAGAGAGATGTGGTGGGTGACAGAATAGTGAGTGAGAGGGACAAAGTGGAGATGTGAAGAGAGGAAGACGAGTGGAGAAGTTCAACTTGTTTTGATTTTGTTATCTTGACAGAGACAACAGAGTCGTCTCAAACGGTTAATGCTCCAAGCTGGATGCTGTAAACTCGACAAACTCAAAATGTCACTCAGGACTGTGCAGAACATGACTAAAAGACACATAGAGGTTAATGCCATGGGAACATCTTTTATATCTTTTTACTTTCCATCCATTTCCCCTCCTGCAGATACACAGTCCCCCTCATTGACATTATTTCCTGGTAGCCACAGACTAAGCACCTCCTCCTAAAGCCGATTAGACAGAGAGAGAGAACGTGGAAAGAGAGAGACAGAGAGGACAGAAGGACACTGCAGAAACATCAGAGACAAAGTGCGAGAGTGGGGATAGAAGTAGAGGAGAGGAGAAAAAGAGACACATACAGTAAAAATGGATGTTACAGATGAAGAATTATACATTTAGCGGGGAAGTGGAAAAGAGAAGTGGTTTGGGGTTTGAACTGAGCGACAATGGCTGAATATTTATAGAGGACATTGCAGAGCACATACATTATTCTCTTCTTTTACATGAGAGATAAAACCCAAGCCTCCTACTCAAATCATTCAGTGTAGGAATACATTCTGTTTAGTTTTTTTCCCCTTAAAATGAGTAATGAGTGACGTATAAATAAGCAAATTTACACCCCAAAGAAGTACAGAATTTAGTTTTAGTTAAAACACAATTAATTGCAGTTGCCCTTAAAAATTCTCACCAACGAACGAAACGAACGAAAAACTAGTTGGCAATCAATTGAACTACTTTTTGCCTACAATCTCATATGCATTGCTTCAAATTTCATACATGCAAATATCACCATTGTGCAACATTTCACCTGTAAGTAATGACATGAAATGACAATGATTCATAATTGTCCAAAATATCCATCTGCTGCATGACTGCATATTATGTAGGGAGTAGTGAATCAGTGACTGGGACTTTAGCACACAGACATCAGAGGTATCTATCATCTAACTCGTGGCAAAAAAGCAAAAGAATACAAACTAGTCCATTAAGAGCTTCCCCAGCAGAGAACACTATAAAACATATTTAGAGAAATCATGGGGCCTCTATTTGTTTATGAATCAGTGGGTCCTGTTGCTGCAGTAGATTATGCTGATGCATGCGGGTAAGCTCCTATAGGTGCTCGATCTAACTGCGGTGCAGCTGAAAACTAAGGGATTTGGAAAAATAAACTATCCGTTGTTGTAGAGCCAATCCAATCTGCTCTCCTCCCTCCCCTGTTCCACAGTACCATGCCAAAGGGGAAACATAGACAGACAGTGAAGTCTGGAGAGGCTCCGCCACAAAAGCTTCTCCTGAGAGAACACTGATGTCCTTGTTCAGGAGGAGCAGAGTGAAAACAGCACCTTCAGTTCTGTTAGCTTGGGAGAAGATAACACATTTGGTTATCTTGTAGCACTGGTCTCCAAAGATCCAGCACCCAGCGAAGGAAATAGTACCATTACATAAAAAGTATAGTGCAGAGTGATGAAATGCACAATCTTTAAAAGTTAATCTAAATAATTTATGACATAATACTGGCTCATTTTATGGAAACAAATCTAAATTCAACATTGCTGATTTGTATGAGCAGCAAAGTTTTTTTTTCTCTGTCTACAGCTAGCAAACTCTTAATTGGTAAATATTAAAGGCAGCAAAGCACCCTTTATTTTTTGGAACAGCTAAAGGTAAAAGTCAAAAACCTGTCCAATGTCCACCTCAGGCTAGCAAACCCCTTCGACTTCTACTAACACAGCTACGAATTGAGGACTATAACACAGGCCATGTTCCAGAACAAAATGCATCTGAAATTAGCAGGGATACACCAGTAGCTAATATTCTCAAGATTATTACAACTGTTTATATAGAGACACTGGGAACAGTGGTTACATAACAGGCTCGGGCAGTGGGCCTGTCATGGTATTACAGTATACTGAGGTACTCGCAATTACTGTGTGATTTTCAATACTGTCAAAAATACAGACCCTCAACTTTTTTTAACTTCATAGTGGAGAGACTGTATTGAGGACAGTTTGCATGCAGTGCACATCACTTGCCACTGGAGGTCAGTGCGGTGCAACAGGCACAGCTGAGCTGACTGTAAGTGGTGAAAAGAATGTTACAAGACTGTAAACAGCCGGTTAACAGTGGGTCATGTTGTGCCCAGAACAGCAGAGAGATAGCAGAGAGACTGCAGGGAAAACAGCTTATTTTCACATCTAGCCCAGTGAATTAAGGGATTATTGAGCAAACAAAAGCTGCTCATTGTTAGAACAGTGGAAAAATAAAACCACTAACAAGACCAACAAAGTCAGTTTTGGTGAGTTTTATGTTGTTTCTATTGAGTTTGAATGAAGTGCGTTTAACGATGAGTTAACAAAGCAATTTAGCTAGTCTAAGTTCGGTTGAAGAGAGAAACATAAATTCAGACGGCATATGGAAAATGGCAAGACAGTCTGTAGAACGCACCAAATTGCCAGTCAGAATTCCAGGAAGGGGTGTAGTAATGAAAAAATAGATACCACCCAAGTCTATTACATAACCTTCAAAAGGACCATCAACTTAATCTATGATGCACGACCATGAATGTGCAAGTACCATAGGTGCGCTT
This sequence comes from Plectropomus leopardus, assembly GCF_026936395.1. Taxonomy (NCBI): domain Eukaryota; kingdom Metazoa; phylum Chordata; class Actinopteri; order Perciformes; family Serranidae; genus Plectropomus; species Plectropomus leopardus. The sequence goes on along the minus strand of NC_142183.1, from coordinate 31,828,670 downwards.
CGGCAACAAATAGCACTACACCACCGATTATGCACATGCCCTTAAGTATACTTAAATGTGCTGGTCTTTGCTAATGTTGCTATAGTAGGTAATGGTTCAATTAGGGCATGCGCAAGTGCAAGAACACACACACATGCACACATGTGCACACACACATGTGCGCACACACACACACACACACACACACACACACACACACACACACACACACACAAACAGCCAGTTATCTTTAGTTTTAAAGGGGCAACTAAAGGCCAACAGTGAGAGAGACAGTGCATTGTAATTGGAGTGGGAGCCGAAAACACTCAAACGAACACACACAGGTACACTAACTGAGTGGGAGAAAGTGGATTATCTTTACATGACAAAGCCACTTGTGTTAATTAATGGTGCCGGGGAGAGACGCTAGCTAGGACAGCTGTAAACATAAAAGATATTTTTAATGCTAAATGTCATGATTAGCACACATTTATACACACAGCGGATTTATGTCATTCTACATCTCTGTTATGTCATTTGTCTACACGTAATCAGTCATTTGTGGACATTCTCACAACATTTTTAGAACCAAAAACTGCTAGCTAGGACAACAGTGATGCTCTAACTACTGTTGATCCCTCACTTATACAGATCACTCAATATTTGCAATGATCAGGGACTGGGTAACTTCAACACTATGCTTCGCCTTCTGAATGACTAAAAGATATGTATTGAAATCGCTGGAGCCTTTTTTCCCCTGATGCTTTGTATGTGACAGAGAGAAAAATCATTTTAATTTCAGCTGCCTCCGTCACAGGGGACAGTCTCTTTGGAGACTACATCCACAGATGCACTTAGTTACACATGGGACAAGTAAAGATTATTATCTTGTTAACATCTGGCCTGAATGAGTCTCAAAACACATGTGGCAAGTTAGGCAAAAACTAAAAAGGATATTACAATGTAGAAGAAAAGCCACCATATAATGTTATGTCGAGATGGCCCCTGGCCTTCATAGCAGATCACGGTGACAATAAACTGTCCACTTTTGCTGCTCATTAGTCTTTTGGTTGAGCAGCCAGTTGGGCTGTGATGTGATTTCTTTTCTTTTAATCATGATAAAATGTGAGCAGCTGTGCCATAGTGTGCAAACAAAGTCCATACTTTTTTAAATGCAAAAGACTAATAAGCCAGCGCCTTAGACGGTGACACTGTCAACACTTCCACTAATTGAAAAATCGTATGTGCTAAGATCTCACCAAACTGACACTTACTTGCAAATAAAACTGAGAAAATCTACTTATTTGTTGCAGATCTGTCATGAAGTTACATCACTTACCTGCACCATTCGGCATCCCAGGCAAAACAAAAGTTTCTCCCTGTCTCTTTCTCCAGCTGCTGTAGTACAATAAGAGCTTATAAATGTTGAATATCTCTCATCCTTTGCTCCGGTTTCCCTTGTTCTCTGCTCTGTCTGCATTCTCCACAATGGTGAATAAGTAATTTGCCTTTTTGCCCTCAGCACTTTGAGCAACACCAAGAGTAATGCCAAAGAAAATTCACAACGTTCCTCAAACAATCACTCGACATCTTAAGAAAGACATTAAGACATTTTGTGTTTTTGCACGTTCTCATGTATTGTTGACTTTTTTTTTAAAAAAGATTTTTTAGCTTGGGATTAATATAATTTTTTTTTTTTCTGACAAGTCAATTCTAAGAGAAGTTTTTCAGAGCTAAGTTCATTGCACAGCAAAATCCATCAAGGCCAGGAGTAAAAGTCAAGTATATCAACGTTTTATTGGGGAAAATGTGTCTGCATAGAGGACAGAAGTTAAAAATATGGTCAACTTCAGATGCTTACTAATACAAAATTTTATGTGCAGGTATAGAGAAGGACTGAGCTGTGTGTGTGTGTGTGTGTGTGTGTGTGTGTGCACGTGAGTGTGTATCAAAAGAAAATACTGTTTTGTGTGTGTGTGTGTGTGTGTGTGTGCACGTGAGTGTGTGTGTGTGTGTGTGTGTTTTGTCTCACTTATACCCAGTCAGCACACTGCACATACAGTTTCTCCCTCATATACTGTACAATGCAAATACACACCACACTGAAGCATGACACACACATGCACACACACGGACACACACACACACACACACACACACACACACACACACACACACTCAGTTATCTTTGCTTTTCTTTGCATGTGAGGAGTTAACTGGTGATTAGATCACATTGAGATCTAATCGTTCTTTGATCTCAGGTTGTAGCTGCGTCAGAACACACACTCTCTCTCTCTCTCTCTCACACACACACACACACACACACACACACACGCGGTCTTACACATACATACAAGGGCATTCAGTGGCACTCCATCACACTGACACACACACATGCAGTATGACACACACACTGCAAATCATCTGTATGAGCACATCATATGGAGGTCTTTAAAGACTGTTAAAACAGGGCGGGGGGGAACAGAAATTTAAAGAATAGGAGAATTAACTGATATGAATCAGATGGAAAAGGTAAAAAGGGGCTATAATATAGACAGAAAATATATTACAGCTGCATAGGACACTGTTGTTTCAGTATCTCACAATTTTAGTTTATTCCTATTAAAACATGACAATTAGAGTGTGGATACCTGACCCGAGCCCTCAGTCTCATACATTGCTCTACTGTTCTCTGCTGCTAACCAAGAAAAGAAATGTTTAATGATGTTATAGGCTTGTGAAATGTATCATTTAGCAAAAATAATAAAAAAAAGTTTTGCTTGCAATGTCAATTTTCCCCTGTGCTATTAAATTTAGTATTTAATATTGGTATGTTTCAAGGTATTGAATCAAAGCTAGAAATTTCACTATTGGGACAACACTAGTTTGGACAGGAATATGCCTGAGCCTCACCCTAATGGGAATGCATATATCACCACAAAAAGACGACCAGGTGAGATGAGGAGAAATGAGAAAAGATGATGAAGCAAGGAAGACGTATTCTCAAAATTTGAAATCTCCGTAATTATCAGCATCACAACTGTTACTTTGATACATATGTTTGTACATGAAGGCTGTATGTGAATGTGGTGTGCACAAATGTGTCCGAATGACTTCCAGCCATATTTTCAGCATTGCCTTTGTAACTGTTGAGCTCATTAGCACTTTCAGTGAAACAGGCTAATCTAAAAAACACTTCTGCATCTGTGTAGATGTAGTTGCTTCAACACCATTAGCTTTTCTGTGATTTCTCCCAGACAATGCCAACTGTCTACAGTCTGAAAGAAAATGATACCTTATGTAAAGAGGTGCTTTTGAAAATGGAAATTAACAGAAAAAAACATATTTTTTTTCTTAGAGATGGGTAGAAAAGTAAAAGAAAAACTTGAATAAATGAGGTGCGATACATAATGAATACAGACGCCTCTGTTCGGGGCACAGTCACTGCATCGCAACTCATTTGAACACCTATGGGAGATTTTGAAGAGTCATGTTACTGTAGGCAGTGCTCTCCACCACCATCATCAAAACACCAAATGACTAAATATCTTTTGAAGAATGATGTACATCCCTCTGGTGGAGTTCACAGACTCGGAGAACAAATGACGAGGAGCACTGAAGCTGTTCTGGAGGCTCACTATTCCCACTTTATCACTTCTGTGTACATGCATACAAACAAAGCAACCAAATACTCCCAGTTATAAAACAGTAATGAATCACACAGATTCATAGAGTGTATTTGTCACATGCACAAACACTATGTACAGTGGTACACTCTTAAGGCTGTGCTAAAATGGCTATGTGTAAAATAAATGACAATAATAAGAGTACAAATAGATTAGACAAAGAAATTGCATATTTCAAAAAAAAAAATGCAATATCTGTAATATAACTGTAGTAACACTTCATAATAACCACCATTAATAAATGGTCAATTGAAAGCAATTTAAGTTAATTATTCTAGTTATTATTTTACTGTTAACAATGAAATGGTGATTAAAGGTCCTTTATTATGTTCATTTTCAGGTTTGTGCTTGTATTTTGGGTTTCAACCAGAGCATGTGTACATGCTCTAAGTGTTTATTAGTGATTACTGAATTGTTTGTAAACATTTTTTTAAAAATTGTAGGAAAATCTAAGAATTACTCAGATTGACCTCATATTTGTAGCAACTTGTTTATGATCATTACATGGTTTGTAAATAATCTATAAACATTATTTCGGTGGCTATTATTAAATTGGAATGTTTTTAGATGCACTACACAGTATTTATTTACCATTTAAGAGGGTATCTATCATTAGTTGCAGCTTTACAATAATCCACATAATGTTTGTAAATGGTTTACACACCAATTATTAGCCATTAAAATATTTAATTTAGTATATTCAATGTAGCATTTCTAATCAAATGAAAACATATTTTATGACCACTTCCTAATCTGCTAAAAGTGAAACAATTATTTAGTAAATTTGAATTAATTATCCATTTACTATTTATTAATGATATTACTTATAAAGTGTCACCTGAAAGGGTCATATTATAGTTGTAAAGCTACTGAACAAAAACATATTTTAATTGAAATAGTTTAAATAAAATGGCAAGATAGTTTTGGTTGTATTAGATGCATTAGAGTATTTTAATATTTGACATGAAATGGACAAGACAAAGCCTCTACATTTTAATCAGGTTTTAAATAAGCTGCACAAAACCAACCATGCATCATAAATAGCCTTCTTCCCAAAACAGTCTTGCACAGTTATTATTGGGTCCTGGATTAATAGAGAAGTCATTATCTTAAAAAAGATAATGATCTCCGCAAATTAGATATTGTTAATATATGCACCAGATATTTCCTCATTTGGTCTGACTGCAACATGAGATAAATGTGAATAGCTTTAAGTACCTTCTTTGGTAGACTGCTCCTCTTTGATTGCACGTGGCCTTGAATTAGAATTCAGTGTCGCTACCTCCTCATACCAAAATGTCCAACTTTTCAAATTGAACTTCAAACAGAACTTTTGCCATAAGATTGATAGAGTTTCACAGAGTAGCCTCTTTGATAAATACGAACAGATTGTATTTTGTAATCAGATACAGACACGACTGGGAAGCTGGAACAAAAACTCTGAAATATTTCACAGAAATGATGCATTGAATTGTACACTGCAGCAGGAATATGAATCACTACAATGAAATAATCAGCAAACTGAGGGTGTGGATGACGCTTGAGAAGAAGATAAGAAAAAAATAAACAAATTCCTCACATAATTACTCTTTTAGTTACTCAGACTTAGCTCATGAATTGCAGTAAATTACCAGCACATATTGCATTCCTTCCTACTGCACTGCATCCTGGAAGCTGTTGTATATGTGCTTTGTGCTGTAGTGTGTTTACTGCAAACTGCACGATGCATTCTTCATGACCCCCATTTGGAAGTTTTTGACATGTTTGCATGATCTTAGATGACAAAAAGATGTTCATTAAACACTCATGTATTTGTGAATTTGTGTATATCTGGGTCTTTTAGTGTGAGAAGCCAGAGTCATAAAAGTCTTGTGAACAAACAACCCTGCTGAAGTGTCCTTGAGCAAGGCACTGAGCCCAATAGGCTTTAAGGTTGATGATACGTACCAGCCCAGTGGGCAGAAGAGAATGTTGGCATTTTACATTCCTGCAAACCACAAATATATTACATTTTTTTGTTGCATATCCATGATATCAACTTTTTCTAAAGTGGCGTAATAAATAAGCTGACAGATGACCATGGACGTCTTGTCACTGAAGCGAGACACCTGCCGAGCTGCAGACCACTATTCAAGACCAACAAACACTGGTTGTCTTTAAGGCGACCCTTAGCAGTGTTTCCAAGAGTGTTTGCGGCGCCTAACCTGGGTATTTGGGGAAACCTGGGGAAAATTGCAGTGTTTCTAGCATTTTCTCCGTAATTATCATCATGTTAATTTTACTGGCATATAATGTTTCCAAGTGTCATTTAAGCCATGGAACCTGGGTGTTTTCACTGACACATCACGCTGATTCACAGCACTGTTTGAGTCACAGAACCTTGGTGCTTTAAGCAGCACGTTGTGATGTTTCACAGCGTTTGTGGCAGTGAACCTGGGTGTTTTTTACCAACTCATCATGGCATTCCAAATGGTTCTGGAGCCATGGAGCCTGGATGATTTCCGCAGGAGATCACAGCGTTAATGAGCAACATTTGAGCCACGGAGCAGCACATTACAACATTTCCCAGCAGCATTTGTGACACTAAACATGGGTGTTTTTACTGACACATTGCTGCATTTTCCAGCTGTGTTTTAGCCACTATTTTCTTTTCATTTCACAGTGGTGTTTGTGGTACTGAACCTGGTGCTTTTCCATTAAAAGGCCGCAGTGTTTCCCAGTGACCTCTGAGCCAGGGAACCTGGGTGCTTTTCACCTTCACATTGCAGCGGTTTTACAGAAGTGTTTGTGACACCAAACTTTAGTGTTTTTCACTGACACATCGCAGCATTGCCCAGTGAGACACCAAACATTGATGTTATAAGCAAATGAATTTTGTTTTTTTTTCAAACCATACTCGTAGTTGAAATTTTTCGACGTTTCACATTTCATGAAATAATGAACAAATGTAACACATCTATAGTTTGCAGAAATGATCAATGCAACATTTTTTTCTTTTTCTGGCAATTAGGTTGAATGTCCAGTGCATTATAAAATCTGACAAGTTTATCTAACTTTAAAAAAATATAGGAAACCAATCGACTTGAAAACATAAGAACTGTTAGTCTTAAGTGAACTTTACTTAATATCTAACTGTTAAGTTTACATAAAAATGTTGTATATGGTTAACTTAAGTAACTTAAAAAAAGACAAGTCAAATGAACTTGTTCTTGTTGTTTTATAGTGCCGCCGACCAATTAAACAAGTTAGCATGACTTAACCGAACAGTTGTGTTTACTCAGCTGACCTCTGCAATGAGGATGTCCTTACAGGGACCAAATATAGTATCACTTTGTCATTGTATCTTTTTATAAAGTCAAAGTTGTTTATCATTTTTGTGCTGATCTGTATAAACATCACTTAAAGTGGTTCCTCACCTACCACCAGCCTTGTCACCGCTGTGTCTCATCACAATTTGTCCACTTTTTGGTGCAGCGGGTGCTGCATCAAAGCACAGCAGGGAGACTGACAAAAGGAAATGGTAGTTCCTATCCATATGGTGTCCAGTTAAACACACACACACACACACACAAACACACACACACACACACACAAGCAGCGAGGGAGAGAAAAGATCTAACAGCCTATCTTTGGCTGACTGTAGCGGTCGCCCACATAAATGTCCGCTTGGCTCTGCTCTGATCACATAATTGCTCTGCGCACACCTCTCCCACACACACATACACAGAAGGAGAGCGCACATCCACAGAGCATACACTAAAGAACACTTGGGGAGTTCACACACACGTACACTTAAAACCTGGATATACACTGCACCCACACACACAGTCACTGTTCAATATGGCATGAAGCAGACTGTTTCACACATGCAGGTATGCCTGCAAGCGTATATGCACACACATGCATGGCAAAAACTACGCCCACCAGCTCACCCACACGGTCAGTACGTGGAGTGTGAGAGAGACACAGACGTGCAGAAAGAAAAAAGGTGAGAGCAGAGAAAGTAGAAGATGAGACTGAGCAAGGAGTGCAGTGAACACTCTGAAACCTACCCTGAGTGAGCTTTACAAAACACACATTTACTCACACGAAATAAATTCAGCGGAATTGTGTTATTTTTACTTATTGGACTTTGTGTTTTTGTCTGAATCCCTTTTCTGTTGTATATCATTTTCGGTTGGAAGTTTGCCACGTACTTAAGGGGAGGATCGATAAGCTTCTGCCTGCTGTTTCTGATCTTTGACCTCATTTTAGTGAACCAAAAATCCCTACAAACAGAATCCTTCCACTTGTACATTACAAACATGTCTTATGTCTGCCAGTACATAAAATGATAATAAATGGGTCTTGATGTGCTAATTTTACTCAATCAGATTTTTTAAGTATTTCTCCATAACATTATTCATTAATGATTAAATAATTAACTACAAAGAAATTAAAACCTCTTAATCTGATAAGAGCTTGAGTTGAAAGGCTGGGTCTGCCCTCTTCTTAAAGGAAGGCAGCTAGCCAATAGCAAGCAGTTTTGTCAATGACTGACACCTCTTATTGCCAATGAAATTCCCTAGTCAAAGATGTGCAGCTGAAATTAACATGGACTATTAAAGTGTAAAAAGTGTAAAGAGTAAATATGCATGAATAATAAAAGGATGGCTTTTTTTGTTGTGGGGGAAAATCAAAGTCTTTCTTATTAATTTACATTTTGCCAATGACATTTTATATACATAGTAAGGTCCTAAATAGACATTTGTTTTCCTCTCTTAATCACACATTTAGTACATTGTTTTAACCTCTTTTGGAGCATGCCAGTACAAAACCTTAGAAAAATGAGTAATATGCTTATTTTCTATGGTCTTGTTATCTACTTTGAAAATGAACAAGTTCAGGCTTCATGCTATGGTCCCATAGTGTTTTCCAGCCAATAAATCCCAGCTATAGTCATCAACAGGCATCTGTTTCCAACAAAATAATCAGGTGGGCATAAAAAAACCCTCCTATTTCAATGCAAGTAATTTTACTGAGCTTTTGATATTAGAGAAAAACCTTCAGTGATACCTTGCAAAAGAAGCTGTATATGTGCAAGAGCAACTTTCAATCTACTTTGGGTACAACTTGAATAGGCATTTTAGGCAATTTTCACAGGAGTGGTGAAAGGTTAATTAAAGTAATCCATGGTATTCATTGATTAAAGCTTTGACATTTTAGAAAATATGCTCATTCACTGTTGAGAGTTGGATAAGAAGATTGATTACACTTTCACATCTGTACAGTAAATCTTGAGGGGGAAAAGGTTGTCAGGTTCTATCTGAAAGTAACAAATCCCCCGACAAGTACCACCAAAGCTCACATATTAACATGCTTTTTCAGCTTGTTTAATCTATACAAAAACAAAAGTGTATAAACGACATTTTTAAATTGGGTAATGTGCTGGACTATTTCTTGGCCAGGGACAGGAACTTCCTGGAGTCCCAACTGGTTGCACGGCAACTTCTCAAGGCTTTAAAGTTTGGATTTTTGTCACTTTTGACAAATGCATATTAAATTTTTCCCGTGTTTCCAGTGTTTATGCTAAGCTGAGATAGCTGTCCTCTAGCCGCAGCTTCATAATTACTGTACAGACTTGACAATGACATCAGTCTTCTCATGTAACTCTCGCCAGAGAGCAAATACATCCATTTCCCCAAATGCGGATCTATTCCCTCAGGAGTCTAAAAAATCTGATCAAAAAAAAAAATATGATCAACAGTGACCAAAGACGCACCAACTGTTACCAGATTCTAAATCAAATGCTGCTAAATCCCGATTGGTGCGCAGGAGTACATGATATCACCTTTTCATTAACTGAGCCCAGCACATTTCAAACCAGTGACAAGAGCACAAAGAAACCACTAATATGCAAAGCTCTGATGTGAAATAGCCAAAAGTGTTGTAATTGTTGTCAGCCCATGGTGTGTTCATATGGGATCCCATCTCTCGTAGTCAGAAGCTTATTGTGAAGATGATCTATGAGGGCCTTTAAAGCTCTACTGGAACTCTGTTATTTTCACAGTAGCTTGGTGAAGCCCTGTTATGTAAGTCCTAGAAGCTGTGTGTGTAATTACAAAAAGGATCTCTGCAGGATTGTTATGATTGCCCTCAAATTCCCTTGTTTAAACCGCGAGGACCTACACTCACAAACAAGCATAATAGAGAGGCAGGATTACATTACAGGGGAATCAATTCTAACTGGATTGTTATAATTAGATGACCTGAGTTTGCTAAAATGTCGGTAAGTAATTCTCTGTGTTTTTCTTCACTTTCAGGACCTGGCAAGGGAGCATGACTATAAAATTACAAATGTTGTTGGTAATATTTATAATTACAGAGCTTTCACTTGTAAAACTACAGATAAAATATTCTGTGTATTGAGAATAGCATTTCCAGATTGGAAATGTTACACTATCGTACTAGAGGCTCAAAATGATCATATTTTGTGAAGAATTACTGTACGCCAGTCACAATCACAAGAACAAATATGTTAGATTTATAAACTTAGTAAACAAGTATTTAAACAAATTTTTGATACATTTACAAATCTACCCATACTTACTGCCTTAGAGAGAAGCTAATTCTCAGTCTACATGGCTTAGCCCACGGCTAACTTTTTTTTTTCAGCATGCTGATTGATGCATGAGATCATGTGAGAAGTAATGCATGAACACAGATATAGGAGCCAGGATATGAGTTAAAATGAGATGTGTTAACTAAACTAAGTGTCACAATAGTCAAATTATCGTACATTACAGCAATTTTGAAATAATTAATTGTGCATCTTACAGAGGGCAAAATGATCGTACAAATACGATAATTACAGTACATCTGGCAACACTGATTTGGAAGGATGCTGTGCAAACACTAAGGAAGCATGTAACTGACACACAATCCGCATGTATGTGAAAAAAAAAGATTGAAGATATATAGCTGACCTCTGTGCCTACTCACATTATTGAGACAGCCTGCAAACTCCTATAGCCCAGTCAAAGTCTCTCTGTCGAGCAACAAATCCATAAAAGACCATCAGCAGATCTGTCATCTGCCGGCCACTGATACACAAATGAGCCCAAAAGCAGCAGCAACAAATGACAGCAGCAATCAGACGGGCTGATCATTACACACCCTCAGCAGAAAAACAAGCGGCAAGGAAACAGAAAGACAGCTATCTGAGCTCTGAGATAGAGTTTGGAGAGAAGTGTTATCTGAGAATGGCAGAGGCGATGATTGTTGAAAGAGAAAGAAATGGCCAGAGCAAAAGAAGGAGTACATATCCATTGCACCAAAATATCAATGCATCAGAAAGGACAAGAGTAGGGGGAATTGTTGGGGAACAGAGGGAGCATATTTGACAGCAATAAGGGTGAGGAGGAGTAGTATAAGACAAGACAAGAGGTAGCATTATTGTTGTATTCGAGAAAAGACCGAAGAGTGTTTGCAATGAAAAAGGAATGACAGCAAAACACAAAAACAGAGAATATCAGTAAGAGACAAAAAAAAGATAAAGGCTGGGAACTTTCAAGGAGAGAAAGGCTCATTTTCAGCAAAATGACATGGCTTCAAGTGTCGACTACAAATACCAAGGCTGTTCATCCTACCTGAGTTCCTCTTGGAGATGTACTTAACGCCATCACAGTCTCCCGAGGCGAGGAGGAGGAGGAGGAGGAAGAGCAGGGATAACGTCTTCATCTCTCTATTCTCCACTGGCACCTTCAGGAAACAGGGCATGGAGGGGAAAAAGTGTTAGAGATAACATAGCATATATCATGATTCTCCCTGGCAATAACAAGCACACAGAATGCAGACTGCATCTAGATATATACTGTAAACACAAGTGCAATGACACCATTACAGCATGTTGAAATCAGAATTCTCTCCCTCACACATGATTGTTACAAGCATTGAAAAAAAGTCTAACTCACGTAAATTGGAGAGGGTCTTCAATGTCAAATCACACAACGAATCCTCATACAAGAGTTCATATGATACTGAAAAAATGCCCAGGCATTCATGTTACATACTTAACTTATCGCGATAATTGCAAATACGGTATAGCAGCAATCAAGGAGACTGCTGAGCAACCAGCAAGAAAAAGACTCTGCACTAACATACTGTATTTGCAGCAGCATCAAAGAACACAAAGAGTTTTAATCAAGTATTGGCTTATTTTAAATCAAAAGGTATGATGACATTTCAAATAGTTGAATTAAAATTGTTTTTTTCACTTAAAAAAAACGTGTGTGCCACCTGTGTTGCAATAAAAATATTTGTTCCTTAACAAAAATAATATCATTAATTGCTTTTATTTTGGCCAAGGGAATCATAACATGAATTGTTATTTATTGTTATTAACATTATTTTGCAGTATACATGACCAAGTATGACTAGTTAAGTAGCCCTCAGAGAATTTGTACAAGCTTTGCACTGACCATACAAAGAAAAACACCTCCTCATCGAACCACAGTTTAATGAGTTTGAGTCATTCATCAGAATGCATGTTGGCCATTCATGTTAATGTCATGCAGAAAGGGAGTCAAGGAGTCAGATAGTGCTTTTATTTTGGAACTACAATAATAAGTCAAACAATGAATACTGTAAAGACCCAGCTTTGTTTTTGGATTGTAGCAGCACTATTTGTCTTTTTTTATGAGTTCAAATAAATGTTAAAATGTCTGTATCTCCAAGTCTTTATGAGCTACAAATAAAAACACAAGAAAACAGAAAATAGGGTAACCTCAAATCTTGTTGTGTGTGGGCCAATATGCTCTAAAAAGTGAAGAAAAAAAACCCTCCGCTTTATTACAGCAATGGCAGCGGGACCAGGAAAAAAAAAAAAACATTAATATTGATCTGAAACATGGGTTTGGTAGGGTTTTGAAAACATTTATTTTTCAACTGATTAAATTCAAAATACAGAAACTAAATTAGATTCGACCATAGGCCATGAATACAAAGGCTGCAGAAGCTTAGGGACACACACATACACACTCGCGCTCTTTGAGCCATGTGAGCCAGCCATGTGAAATCACATTGATAGAACACAATCACATTTTCTCATGCTTTGTGTGTACAAACTGCAGTGTACATGCACACACATTCACACAGTAAACCAGAGAGATCGAAGAAGAAGATTGGCCATGCCAGCAGTCATTTCATTGTATTTTTCATACATGTGACAATAAAGGGGACTCAAACTCTAGCTTGACAGCTGATTGAAATCACATTTGATTCACATGAACGGTGGGGGAACTGATAATAAAACCTTGTAGGGTGTAGATATGTGAGCCGCAGTCATTTGCCTTTGAAGATGGGCAATGAAATGATGGCATGAGGATCTGAAACTGGGACCAAATTGATGTGGAGAACAAAGCTGAAAGAACAACATCATGATGAAGGGTACTGTATGATGTTGCCACAAACAGTAAGAAATGACTCATCTCTACTGGCTTTCAAGGCGTCCTTCCTGTCATCACTTGTAATTGAAAGTACAATATATTTCAGCATTTCAGCTCTTGATTTAGAACTCAAAAGCACACACACTTTGTTGTCAACCAGAACAAGTATGTAGTGTGTCATGATCTTGAGAGCATCACAGGTGCAGTTCAAATCACAATTATGGTAATAATAATAATAATACTACAGTCCAGCAATTGGGTCTGACCGGTTGAGTGAAGATCAAAGTCACAGCACACAAACACCATCACTAGACATTTTTCTCAGAGCAAACATTTTGTCTCGTCGTAGTAGGAAAAGCACAGGTGAATCCCAATAAGTTGTGAGTCCTCAATACCATTACCCTGAAAGTAAGACAGCTAAATGGAATTCAGCCCTTGTTCATGTTATTGTAGGCACCTTTGCTGCGACATGTCACAGCAACCACCTGACCCTTGTCATAGCGAATATTTAGACTTTTCACAGCAGTTAACACACAGGTGCAACTAATGAATGGCGCCAATTTATGCAGGTGTCCCAGTAAACGAATATTTATAGTAACAAGTCCCTGACAATGACGCACCTAATGCCGGCCCAACACCAAACAACTTTCAAGCACTTACACTGCACTGAGAAAGTGTAGCTGAAGCAACAAAACGTTAAATGTATAGATACTTTTTATCTTTATGGATAATACTGGTGCAGAATTGACCGGAATACTGTCGACTTATGACACTTTTTATCATGTGTTTCTGGGTTGTGTGGGTATTTTTTGTTTTCAAAATGCCATAATTCTCAAGGGAGTTTGGTGCAATATTTTCCATCAGGAGCACAATGGGAGATATTCTAAAAAATGAATAGTTGTGGTCTTGCAAATAGTAACCCTGCAAGTATGTCAGTCTTTGCAAAATCTTATATTGTGTTACTTACCACTTACAATTTCCTTTAAATGTGAGAGGAAGTTACACTTAAGTCTTTTCAAAGTTTTTTCAAAGTCTATTACTGTATGGTAGGTGTGAGCAGAATGCTTTAATATCAGTGTCAGTAGTTACATCTGTGTTTGTTCAGTTGTTTGAAGATCTATCTGCTGTATAAGAATTTGTTCCAATATTACAGTTAAATATGCTAAGTACCTTGGATTACATTCTGCTGAAGAAATATATTGTCAGTGGATAACTCTGTTTTTAATCATTCAAAAGCCAGAATAAGTGCTGATGAAAAGCAAATGGAAATGCAAACTTAATGCTGTGTTCCCTCTGTTTTATGGAAGAAAGAAGTCTCTTGAAACTGTATTACTGCATAATTGCATTTTTTGCAAAGCAATATTTAATATCATGGAGTCGATTTTGAAACTCTTAAGAGGATTTTTTTTTTTCCTTTGGCTTCACACTCAACCTTAGTTTATTATAAAATTATACAACCGGTAGGTTAAAGCCCAACTGAGATTAACTCAGCAGGAAAAAGTACACTGCAAGTGTTAATAAGCAAGCTAAGATTAGATAGCTAATTAGCTGGTTAGCAGATGATACCACAAACAACACACCGTCTGTCCATAGTTTGTGAGCAAAAGTGCAAGTATGTCAGCTTTTTGTCTCGTTCCCCTGCTGGAGCTCAGCCTGCCAGCAGCTGTCAGTCAAAACAACTTGGAGATGCCTCTCCAGTCAACTGAGAGCAAAAGCACGTTTGATATTTTCCCAAAGACCATTTTATTTATTTTTAATAAATACTAATACATTAAAATAAAGAAACAGTAACACTAAAGGATGACTGTGATAACGGTTGGACCTTAAGCCAAGGAAAGTGAGTGATATATTTCAGCCATGTTGTAATTAATCTCTTATTGGCTTGTGGCCAATAAGAGATTAATGCTTCCACCTGTCTGGGTTCAGCCTGTAAAAATAATTGTGGCATAAGATATGTTCCCTTTGTACCAATTTATACCAAGAGAAGTGTTAAGATAAATTAAAATAAATAATTAAAAGCAGGTCAGAGCTGTATTTTTTCAGTGTGCAGGATTGGCTGCAGGGTGAGATTCATATTTCTTGCTTTTACAAGACAGTTACAACATGCAACTAGTCAATAATATGCAACATTATCTATCATGTTTCCACATTTTTTTGCACACTCTGAATACCAGGAACCAATATCACTTTCACTTAGTAGTTTAAACTGCTGACTGCCTCTTTTACTTCAGTGATTCTCCAACTAATTGTACTTTATCAATGGTCCTTGTGTGCCAACATGCAAAGATGCCAAAAGTAAGCAATATTCTGAAAATATTTTTGTGATAAGACAACAAACACAAACTATGAGATTAAAAATGTTCCTCTTTGTAGAGAAATAAAAACACATTTCAGTTAAGTAAACTGAAGCCAAGAACATTGTGGACTATTGTGCATACACATAATGAAGAAAGATGTGACTTATTTTTGGACAGGACCAAAATAAAAAGAAACAAACACATATTGGGTTTTTTTCTGGTGTTTTTCATCTAAAGAATGAGAAATGAATTACAGAGTTGTGTGAAGGTAAAGTCTTATGTACTTTGCTCACTACAGTGAAAGTTTGCTAGCTGAAACATTCACTTTTGCTACTCATAGCTTTGCTTTTTTTCTTAATCAAGGTATATTTAAGACTTTTTTTAAATGTCAGTGCCATATAAAAAGTCTTATGAGACACCAAAGCTAAAAAATTCAGACAAAAACAATGATAATGTGGTTCTATTTTGGCATGTAAAAAAAGACTTTATAGACATCCCGTCATAACATTTTAGGGTTTTCTTTGGCTCCTCACACACTGTGACAGGCACATGGGATAGACCAGACATAACATGACCCATAGATTGATGCTTGCTTTGTTTTTATGTTGCCTCTTCCGGGCCTTACAGTCTCCAGTTATCAGAGGGGAAAAACAGTTTCCCTCAGGTTATGCTACACTATAGCAGAGGAAGCTAAATTGAGCTGTTGTCTTTAGGTAAAGATATTGAAGCAGGCACCCTGACAAGCAACACTGAGAAAAATCAAAGTGTGAGTCAGTCGTATGTGGGTTGTGCTTATCAGGTTCTTTTTGAAAAGTCAAAAAACAAACAGAGAGAGAAATACCAACGGAGTTTAGCATCAAGACCTAAAGTTTTTGAGATCCTGAAATAGGAATAGGATACCTCATCAGACCTCGTGAGGAAATGTATATTTTCCGTTGCCTCCTCCACAGTGCGGTCAGGGTCAGCTACTGAACATACGCCTTTGAGCAAAAGTCTTGCAAAAGAAAACTTTTAAGGCAAAGACGACTCTGGGCCTTTTCACTCTTAACTTGTTTGGTCCAAACTTTGGGTTTGATCTGAAACGAACAGGGCTGTCAAATGATTCTTTTTTTTTCCCCCATCGCAATTAATCACAGAATTTTAACAGTTAATCGGGATTATTATTCTTTTTAAATCACATGTTTTCAATTCCATTATTTTGCATTTTGAAATAGTTATGAAGTCCATATTGACAAGGTTTCATTTTCATTCAGATATCTTGAGGTAAAAATGACTATTCCAATTTTCCATTGCCAAAATTTAGCCTAACATAAGAGCATTATTTAGCCCCCTTACTGAGGTACCACTGGATTTCATATCATACCAGTACCATCACTCTACTTTTAACACGTCTGGCACGTGTATGGCCCTTAATGGTATTGTGATTAATGCATTACAGCTGACAGGACTAGAAACAAAATTGCAGGTGTGAAACTTCCCCTAGACCATGATGTGGACCAAAAGGCCAAACCTAGGTCTGTGGAAAAGAGTTTGTCTCAGCCTGGATCAAATTGACCCACTGTTCAGTTTGTTTTTAGTATGAAAACATTTTTGGATGGTTTTGACTTTCGGACAAGTTACAGGAAGTTCTGGCAGGCTATGGTCATGTTTTAAGAGTAGCTTAGCTTCTGTAAGGAATAGCTCATTGCATTGTGCAAGCTTAAAAAGTGTGTGGTTGAGAGACAGAGAATGACAGTGACTAGAGCTCCTCATGATCCAAGTTCCCATCTCTCACTTCTCAACTACTGGGTAAAAAGGGGTATGCTCTGAAGTGAGCATCAACAGTGAGCTCTGGAGGCAAAACAAAGTCTCCCCTGTGCTTCCAGGCCAGAAACTCAAGAAGCTGAAGCAGAAATGGCTAACTGTGAGAACTGGAAAAAGGGAAAACAATGCAACAAAACAAAATGAGCTGCAACAGCACACAGAAGAAGTAAGCAAATGTTCAACTGACATCTCAGCTAACAGTTTTATAAAGAGTCAGCTGGAAAAAGAACTATAGACAATTGCCTTTTTCCAATTATTTAAGAGAATTTGTCTACAATCCAATAAATTGCGAGTGTAGGGATACAACAAGGTTATAACAAAAAGTAGGGCCTGTGTATTAAAAAAACACAATACAAAAGCTCTGAATGCTTTGACTGCACTCATACACACGTACACAGACAGAGGCATTTCAGCATTAAAGAGAAAGAAGGTATGAGCGGCTTTTTGATCCACTTTCTGAACCTTTTAGTCTGAAACACAGAGAGCCCTAATGCAACTGCTAAAGGCTGTGCATCTGTGTGTGTGTGTGTGTGCGTGTGTGCGTGTGTGTGTGTGTGTGTGTGTGCGTGTGTGTGTATATTCTCGTACTCTGTACAGTGATGGTTTGGTCCAAAAGCAAAAGCAATACCTTGAAATCGGGGTTCAGTGGAAGGACCTAACACAAATCTAGCAGGACCGGGTGGTTTTAACTGAGATGCGGGTGCGGGTGGACTTTTAAAAAAAAATAGACTGCAGGTTCCTCAATTCATTGGAATACAACAAAATTAGAAGCACTACACCTGATCAGTTTGCTAAAAGTATGTCTCTTTAGTGATCCTTTCTGTGTGCCTGTCATTTAGGGTGCACCTGTGAGCGTGTGGGCTAACTCGTGAATCACATCCAAGCTCGATAAACTTGTGTGTAATATATACATATGTAATACAAACGTCCCACATTTGGCTGGTTGGAATCTGGTCCTAACCAAGCAACTGCAGCTGCAAATCGGCAAAGCACTATTTTGTGTGTGTGCATCAAAAAAAGTGATTACTCACGATTGACTTGGAATTCTGCAATTAGTTGAAATTTTAAAACCTGATTGTTTGACAGCCTTAATAGAAACAAATGGTAGTTTCACAAATGGGACTATTTCTATGGAAAACTGTAAAAAATTTTCTCATGAGCGCATTTTAAGCCGTGCCATGCCGTGCTAGTTGTTAGCAAGGAGAAGCAAACCATGTGATTGTGTGAGTTCACTTAAGGTTACTGTGAGACATGTTATCTAATATACAGTTTATCCATGAGAGGAATATTTAAAGCTATGAGAAATAAGGACAGAGAAAACATGAGCCGTAGCGATCTTATCATGCATAATTCCATAACTCACTTCACCTTTGAGGATACCACGAGTGTCCATAATATTTTTTTCCTTCACTCTCACTCTCTTCTCTCCTCCTTTCACACAGGCTTGCTCATAGTGACTGCAGTCTTCCTCTAACACTCGTATTCTCACACAGACCCTCTCATCACCAAACACTGAGCTCTCTTTATCTTGTCTTCTCTGTTGCCTCCCCCCTCACCCAGACCCCCATCACTGCCTCACATCCATCACATCCCAGCCGCGCACGCACACGCACACGCACACACACACACACACACACACACACACACACACACACACGCACACACACACACACCAAGGTCAGTTTTGCTCTCAGCCTCTTCTCCACACATGAACGCAGACACACTTGCAAAGACAGCAGCGGCAGCTTGTTTGATGTTTGATCCACCGTGAATGCAAGCATGGAAATGGAATCTCATGGCCTGCATGTGTGTGTGTGTGTGTGTGTGTGTGTGTGTGTGTGTGTGTGTGTGTATGCATGTGTACAGAGGTGGAGGGATGAAAGGAGCAGAAGGGCATTTAAACAAAACCCTGATAACCTAGAGAATAATTATACCATCCAGTGAGAAATAAAGAAGAGAGAGAAGAAACAAGAAAGAGAGTAGATGTCAGCTTTGGGTGAAAGGGTCTGAGTGGGCTTGAAGCAGACACATGCAAACACAGAGAGAGATGGAGAGAGGGGAGAACAAACACTATTAGAGCATTACAATCCCTCATATCTTTCATCCTCTCTGTAGCTTTGCTTTTCTGTCTGTCTGTCTCTGATAATGACACCCCAACACCAGAGCACGGGGAGATCTAAGCAGGGTCACAGTGTGTGTAATGCAAAGTGTCACACATTACATGCATTCTGAAAGGTTGAGCTATGCAGAAAAAAAATGATATGGGTGTGAGTGTGTCTGTCTGAGGTCCCAAGACACAATAATATTGAATTGAGGTCCATTGGGACCTATATTCTGCATCTTTTTAAGGCTCTGTGGTGTAATTACTGTGTGTAGAAGCAAGATGGGCAGAATCATGAAACTAAAAATCTTGCGCTGCTGATTACATTTTTCTACTGACATCGAAGTTTTGTGATATTTTCTTGTAGTACTTTAGGACATTTGCCGATCTTTCTATAGGTGACATAAACAGTCACCCAGGACGCCACCCAGAGTCATTTCCAAATTTGAGGAAATTCTAGGGATGCACGATAACTGTTTTTTAAAACCGATACCGATAACCGATAACTTTCAGCTCCTAAAGGCCGATACCGATAACCGATAACACACACATATACCTAAGATCATGAAATCAATACTATGAACAAAACCAAAAACAGGGAGGGCCTCATTCATTGCCTTTTCCATATTACGAGCATTATCTCGTAAGACAACATGCACCATCTCCTTCTTAATATTCCACCGCTGTAGCATAGCTTCAAAAGTCTGTTGAATCATTATACCTGTGTGTGATCCGGGCAGCTCCTGAGAGTGCAACACCGCTCTGTACATTTTAAAGTCTGTATTTATCCACTGCGCGGTCAGACTCATGCTTACAGGGCTGACATCACAAGTCCATATATCCATGGTAAAGCTCATGTCTTTCACGTTGTTATCAATCAAAGTGTGAATACATTTGGCAATCGCATCATACTTAGTTGGAAGGCACACATCAGAAAAGTAGTGGCAGCTCGGCAATGTAAACCGTGGCTCCAAGTGATTAATCAGACGGGAAAAGCCTCTGTCCTCGACCAGGGTGAAGGGCTGGTCATCAAGCACCATCATGTCCATGATTAAATCTTCAATAGCCTTAGCCCGTGGGTCATCTTTGGAAAACCTCTTGGATTTTTCGAAAGCCTCGCCGATGTGTCTAAGTTTAAGTTGCTAACGTTAGCGTCTTTAGCAGCCCGGGCGTCCTCATACGCTTTCAAAACTCTGTCGAAGCGGTGGTTATGTTTCAGGTGGCTGATCAGGTTTGAAGTATTAATGCTAGTTCTCCCTCCTCGTGGAACTCGCTTGGAACATTTGTTACAAGTAACCAGCGAACTGTCTTCTTCGGAAACTTTGAAGAAGTCCCACACAATCGACACCATGTTCTTTGTTTTCGTAAGCACGCTGCTGCATGCTGCATTCAAGGTGTAACGTAAATTCCCCCGTTCCCTCGTTTGCTAGTCGTTCTTTCGACCTTTTTAAGTTCATATTTCTATTTTGTATGTGTAATGTGGAAAAATAGTGCGGATATCAATTTAAGTCAGCAACTACCAAAATTATGACCGAGTTAACAAGTTGTTTTCTGACATGAGGGGGTATTCTTGATTTTTCCCAGTGAGAAAGAGATTTTCTGATTATGCCGACATCACGTGAACGCAGCATTCACTGCAGGCCATTCGGGTCTCATAGTGGGAGCGAGGCACTGCCGTGCTGACAAAAATATATATGTTATCGGGGCTTTTCATCATGATATCGGACTTATCGGAATTACGTCATAATTTCCTGTTATCGGCCCGATAATTATCGGCCCGATAGTTATCGTGCACCCCTAAGAAATTCCTTTGAGATGTCATGTTCATGAGTAAGCAACGTACGCAAAAGGTGACACTGACCTTGACCTGTGACCACCAAAATCTAATAAATTCATTGAGTTGAGTTCATGTGGACATTTGTGCCAAATTTGAGGAAGTTCCCTTAGGCGTTTATGAGATATTGCGTCGTTGAGAATGAGACACACGCAGAGTTACATTGACCTTTACTTTAAATAAAATTAGGTCATTGTTACATCCAAATGAATGATTGAGCCAAATTTGAGGAAATTCCCATAAGGCGTTCAGGAAAATGAGACGCACACAAGATCACACTGACCTTGACCTGCCACCACCAAAAAAGGTTTATTGTTGAGTCCAAGTGAATGTTTGTGCCAAATTATGGGCATTCTCCTTCAACGCATTCTTGAAATATCACATTTCGAGAATGTGATAGATGTAAGGTCACAGTGTCCTTGCCCTTTGACTTATGACCGCCTTAATCTATTAAGTTCATAGTTGAGTCCAAATGTACATTCAGTGTTTCCTCTACACTCATTTAGGAGGAGTGGCCCGCCACTCCTAAATCCTACCCGCCGCTCCTTCAAATGTCGTTTTTTTTTTTTGGTTGTTTTTTTTTTTTTAAAATGCAAATACACCACCGCCGCATCACAGCACAGTCCTGCACTGCGTTGGGTGTTGCAAGTGCTGAGGCAGATAACTATCTTGCTCCGTATCTACTCTTTGGGGTAGATACCACCGCCCCCTCCCTACCCCCCAACAGAACTCACTGGTGCCGACGTTAATTAGCTGCTCGCATCCAGGCATCAGGTCGGAGAGTCAGAGGAGTGTCGGCTTGAAAATAACGCGCAACTTACCGGAGAAAAGGTAGACTTATTAGCTTAGGAAAACTTATAATAGATTTTATTAGTTAAATAAACATTCGCAAAATATTGATGGCCAGCTAAGGTTACGTAGTTTAAGTTAATTGGGCCCAGGGCCAACTCAACTAAGTATCGCTAACGTGAGTAAACTAATTAATAGCATTAAGCGATATACACGCCATGATGTAACTGCTGACTGCATTTTCAGATGAGCTTGTTCAAATATTTTTCAAAGAAGAAAAAGACACCTGATAAGGATGGCGCTAGTCAGGTATTCATTAGCCTTTTTACTGACTCAAATTATGATGGTTAGGTAAAAAATTATGTTCACACTTGTAATCAAATGTGACGTGAGTGTAAATTATCTAACGTTAATGTTTTATGTAATCGTATAAGACAAGTAACAGACAGGGAGGAGCAGTGGAACAAAGTGAAGGAGAGCAGAGTACAGGAGGGGGAGTGCCGAGTGAAGGAGCAGGAGAGCAAAGTGATGGTGCAGTAGAGAGAGATGAGAGTAGAGGAGAAAAACATAAAGGGAAACACAGGCTATCAGGCTGGGACCCTAAATGGGTTGAAAAAAAAAAAAATAAATAAATATTGTTTCTATTTGTAGGTGAAGACTGACTTGAGAAACAGGCTGCAGGGGGATCACCTTGCAGCATGTATGCTGCTGAGCATCAACGGGCCACCTCTTGGGGACTTTCCGTACAACAGAGCCTTAGAGCTGTTCTACAAAAAACCAAGAAAAATCCATTGTTCTGAGCCTGGGTGCAAACTTTGCCACTGATTACAGCCCCATCAAGAAATTATTATTTATTGTTTTTAGTATTTTATTGTTGAATTTTTTTAATTATTTTTTATTTTTACAGTCAGCCTTTAAAAAGCGTCATTTGTTTACGCCGCCACAGCTCCCCGGAGAGCCTGCCCCCGCTGCTGAAAAAAATCCTAGAGGAAACACTGACATTTGTCCTAAATGTAAAGAAATTACCTCAAGGCATTCTTGAGATATAATGTTCATAAGAATGGGACGTATATATATATATATATATATATGCATATATATGCAGGCATACGGACAGATGGACAGCCCAAAATTATAATACCTCCTGCTTTGGCTATCGCCAAGGCATAGAATTATTGGAGTTAGAGAAAATGAGAATGTGGGAGCTAATGGGGTGCAGTACAAAAAATCATGAAATAACCAAAATTTGTAAATTTGCACATACCAAATACAAATAATAATGGGGTTGGGGCCGAATGTTCCAATTAAAGCCCTGCTTCAGCAAAGACATATTACGAGCAAGCTGGTAATGCCACATATTTTGCTTTTTTGGTCAGAGGTTAAAAGTTCAAATGATAATTCTAAACAATGTGCAAAATTTAACAGCTGGTTTAATTCTTTGTCAAACACTTGCAGACACGCATGATCACACACACATACACACACGCGCCGAGACACCATCCAACCTCCCCCACACACACACTGATAGCAAGCTATTCTTGTCCCAAACAGACCAGTGTTAAGCCATTAGGCCGCTTCAGCCACACATCCAATATTAAAGACAGCCTCCAGCTCTGTTCTGTCACACTATCTGTCTCTCCCAAACTGCATGAGTCATGCTGTTTTGGTTACAGAGGCAGCCTGTTTTACATGGAAACATAAGCCGCCCCGTCATCATTATGAAAGACTTGATATCTGTCCCTTTAGTCTCTGCCAGAGGACATGTAATTGGTTTGAAACTAGTGTCATGCAGCCCAGTTGTCCATCTTTAATGGAATATAAAGGTTTGGCACACAATTGGA
This sequence comes from Plectropomus leopardus, assembly GCF_026936395.1. Taxonomy (NCBI): domain Eukaryota; kingdom Metazoa; phylum Chordata; class Actinopteri; order Perciformes; family Serranidae; genus Plectropomus; species Plectropomus leopardus. The sequence goes on along the minus strand of NC_142183.1, from coordinate 31,804,915 downwards.
ACCTTTTCATACTGCGTCCAAATGCTTCCAGAATTCTTTGATCACAAGGAATTATACGAAGGCGTTTAAGGATACAGCGCATTTCTGGAACAAAACCCACAAAACACCAAGAGACACCCAGTGCATTCCAATTTCACTTTCTGTTTCTGACATCCTCAGCGGTTAAAGAGGACCTCCTTCAACTGGACAGCCTGCATTAAAGTCTCCGTGTCAAGTATCTATCCCACTAAAGGGTCCTCGAGCAAAATAGTAGATTCTCTAACAAACCATCTCCAGGGTAGCAATTTGGCTGTTGAGTCCAACCCAGCGTCAGATTAAAACTTGAAGGTGGCCCTAAAAATCAATGAAAGGAGCAGCGGCACAAAGAAACAAAAGCAATCAAATAAAATGTAAGTGATGACAGAGCAGTACAACCAACAGATCCACTACAGCTATTAGTTTCCTGCAGTAAAATGTTATTATTTGCAAGTATTACAACTCATTTTCAGTAAATATTGTTGCTTTTTTTTTTTTAAACAATGTACAATAACCAAACTTTCTTTAAAAGACAGTCCTCATTTGGCAACAATCTTACTTTTCATTACTCTGTAATCTTCATTCATATTATTTTATCACCTGCTAAGTCATTGGTAGCTCTTACACATACACATGCAGTATTGCTATGTTGTGTTGTTTTTGCTTTATATAGCTTTATACATACATACTTTATTTAACTGCAGTTCATTCAATTTTGTATTTTAGTAGTTAACATTAGTTCAGATGAAATTTAAAAATATCAAGATATACATCGTGTATCTTGGTATAGCCTTAAAATATTGCTTTATTATTTTAGAGCCATATCACCCAGCCCTAATTTACAGTACACAACATTAATGACACTCTGTACCATAAATCACTGTAGGACACCTACCACATTAGCAAGGTGAACTAGTTAGTTAACAGTTACATACTATTGAAAATTATTGGCAAATTAGCTGTATGATTATCTCCTTTCACCCAATCGCACGCACGCACGCATGCACGCACGCACGCACGCACACACACACAGACACACAGACACTCACATAAAAATGGCAGGAGGCTACCATCCAAGGCAATTGACCTGAACATTATGAGCAATTTTGTGTTCAGCCTTTTGCCAAAAGACAGTTTGACATATGCCCGACCCTGTGATCATTTTACCTTCCTACATTAGCCACCAAAAGTTTTAACCATATAGGTACACAGGAAAAAAACATCAAGATTCCTTCAAAATAAATACATTTTCAATAACAGAATGCCCCATATATACATCACTGACAGTTTTTTAAGTTGTTCAGAAATGCTTAGTCGGTGTAGAGAGAAAATTTGAATCCAGACTGAACTGATGTTATCAGCCATGTTTACATGCGCATCAAATACTGTGTGATTACAACATAATTAAAGCGATGATATAGCAGAATTTGATGAAAACACCATACTGATTATGTTAACGTGGTGAAAATGTTATTGAATTAGGTATAATTGTACATATTTACTGTAATTAAAGGCATCATGGACATATAATCAACACCAGTTCAGTATTTACCCTGAGCATCACAAATTAGATCCTCTTTCCATATCCTGATTTTATGTGGCAGTAGCAGTGAGCAGCAGTCTGTACTGGGTTAGCCCATGCACACAGTTAGACCACCATCTGTCACTCACAAACACTTATAGGATACGTTTTAGTTGATAAAGTCCCTACATCACTCCGAATGCAGCAAAACGAACCGTGAAAGGTATGACCGTAGCATCTGCAGTCCCTAATTTGAGAGATGTGGTGCACACTCATCAAGCCCTGTGCAATTATGCACGCCTCCTCTAATGCGAGTACCTTGATTAAATCTTGCACAACCAGCACCAGACTCACAAAATAAGTACAGGAACATCTGTGCTTGTGTGCACAGCAAACTGTTAGAACTGAGCTGAACAAAACCGTAAGGATGCAGGAGTGTGGACGATGGTTTCCTGAGCTCTGGATACACATACAGCTTCATAGCATCAAGACTGGGGAACACCATGTTGGTTTGCATCAGTAATGCATGTGCTTGGGAGGCCCTTCGCTCACTACTAGATCAATGAGACTAGGATTTTACCACACAAGCAGTGTGTATCTGTGTGTGTATATAGTATGTTCTCATACAGGTTTGCTGTTGTCAAACATGAACCACAATTAATCCATAAATCAATATGTTTACTGTTTACCGTAGGGCATGCAATAAAAACAAAAGTTACACAAAGTTAACACAACATGACTAACTGTTCTACAAATAGTTATTTTGTGGGTGAAGTATTCCTTTAAGAAACTCTGCTCTATAGCACTACTGGTGGTCAAAAACTCTTGCAAGGCACCTCTAAAGGCCCCCGCATGTAAACAAAACTAGAAGTACCCCCTCGAGGTTGTATGGCTCTGCCAACCATTCAAATTGCATTTTACATCCATGTCTGTCATGTTTCATTTGTAGCCATGGTGGTAAAAAATGCTAGGTGTTGGTGCAAAGAAGCTGCAAATTCAGAAATATGGAGGCTTTACATTTATCTTCAACCTGGCAGCACAAGAGATCTTTAACCATTTGACACCTAAGCAAATTGGCTTGATCATTTTAAAAAACATGGGAAGAAGGAAAGAACAACTTAAGAACTGCACCAAAAATAAGCAAGAAATTAGGAACAGAAGTACAGGAAAATTACCGAAAAAATTAGCAGAACAAAATATAAACGCAAACAAACAAACAAAAATAGGACAGTAAAAAGCAAAAAAAACCCAAACAAACCCGCAAACAAAACCAAAACAACAAAATGACCAAAAAGGCTTAAAATAATATAATTTCTGAAATGTTCTCCTTAGCTTTTAAAACAAACATTTTTCTAATATCTTTCAATTTAAAAATTTGCTCAGGTTTCAAAGGTTTGATTTCTTGAGAAAGGCGTCTGAACACAGCACACGAAAACTGACATTGATCCGTTTTTAGATGGGTTAAAATCAACACAATTTCAAAGTGGATACCCAAGATGAGTGTTACTATTTCAGTATCTGACCAAAGTGAGTCACACAAATGACAAAATGAATCTAGAATGCCCCATATATACATCACTGACAGTTTAAGTTGTTCAGAAATGCTTAGTCGGTGTAGAGAGAAATTTTGGATTCAGACTGAACTGATATTATCTGAGCATGTTTACATGCGCATCAAATACTGTGTCATTACAACATAATTAAAGCGATGATATCCCCCCTTTTGTTCCTGAGTTATGGAGATCAGTAATGACCAGAAGAGTGTTTTTACACAACATTATGATGTCACAGTGAAGTTGTCCTTTGACCTCTTGGATATAAAATGACATCTCTTCATAATTCTATCCTGTTGGACATCTGTGTAAAATTTTGTCAAAATTAGTATATGAATTTTTGAGTTTAAGCAAAAAATGTGCTCTGTGAGGTGACGGTGAAATATAATCAGTTCATCTTTGAGTCCAAGTGGACACCAAATTTTAAGTCTGTGCGCTGCCTAAACTAACAATGGCAGACATATCCAAAAATGCTAAACAGAACTTTTGGAGACAGAAGCTCCCTATTTCACACAGAAACCATCAAAAGGGTCTTCACACGGTGTTAGCGTTAGCCAGCCTTTGCTTTCTTTGTAAGGCTACAGCTAAACTAACCTTAACAGTTTCCAGGTGGGTCGGTTTTAACAACCTTTTGCTATAATTAACACTGACGTCCAATTGTCAAAGAACAAAAACACTAAGTTGAACATATGACATGACGAGCTAACGTAACACAGCTTAAGTTGGCCATGATGTTAGCAGCTATTAGCTCACTTTAGCTAACGTTACCTTGCAAAGTTTGCTGCAGGGTGGAATTATGCGCCATGTTGCCAACATAATGTATGAGATTATTTAAACTTGTCCCTTTGCAGCAAATTTTGCTAACACTATGTTCCCTTACCTCAGAACAAATGTAGACATCCTTGTTTGTTTATCTTCTTTATGCATCACACAGCTTTATCCAAAGGAGACACTTTGCTCTGTTTCTGTGAGTTTTAAGAAGCTGGATAAAATACACTCCATTCTTTCTGTAGCCTCTCAGCGGACCTCGTATCAGTGCTGCATTTATCCCATGAAAATTGTTTGACCATTTTTTTCCAACTATAACAGCATAAATTTAAAACCGCAGGAAAAATCTAAATTCTTGCTGCTTCTGTGTGTAGGTCTACAAGCAGGATTTCCTGGTGCATTACGTGGCTGCATGAATTGTGATTGGCTCTTGGTGCTGGAGGGCAGGGCTCAGCGATAGGTCCATTGTACTGCCACCTACATATATATATATATATATATATATATATATATATATATATATATATATATATATATATATATATATATATATATATATATATAGTGTGTGTGTGTTATATTCATGTGAACGTAAGCACAGCCATGGTGACATTGTCCACCTTAGGAAAATGATGGTATGACCTGCAGGAAGTTTCCAATTAGAAGGTTTAAACAGGCCTTTGGCCAAAAAGAGGATGCACCTGGTCAGCAATAATGTTTGAGGACTTCCAGTGAAGCACAACTGTTCGTGCTAATCGGGTCTGATGCGAGCCAAGAAAACATTTCCCACATCATTACCCCACCAGCGGTCTGTACTTTTGACAGCAGGAAGTTTGGAGCCGTTTATGCTGTTTATGCCAGTTTCTGACCCCGACAGAAGTACGCTTTGTCAGACCAGGCAGTTCGTCCACTGTCTACTGTCTCCTTCTTATTAACTGACGGCACCAGAGGGCTGGCATGGTCTTCTTTTGCCCATTCACTTCAAGGTCTGACAGCTGTATTTTTAAGCTGCCCTTTTGCACGTCACTGTCGGGATGTTTTATTTGTTAACTTGAAGGAAGGAGCCATGCCTCTCTCTCCGACATCCTTCATCAGTGTGGCATGTTGTGCCCTCAGGACTGCAACTGCTTATCACACAGATCTCTGGAAATTCCAGACATTACATCGCAAGAATGGCAGCTATTTCTGAGCTGCTCAAACTGTTGTGTCTGATACCAGTGATCAAATTCAAAAGCACTTAAATCACATTCCATTGTGAATGAAACACTTGACTCTGTTGCAGAGGGCACAGGATAAAATAGCAGAGAAACAGAGTGTGAGAGGGGAACAAAGCACAGTTGTTTGAAAGAAAACACAGGTCTGAGCTGTTTTTCTGTGGAGTGGTTGATTGTACTATAAAGCCGTTTTCACATGTCGACTTCAAGGTCAGATGTGCGAGGCTGCTTGGTAAATGAATGAATGGATTTAAAAGGTAGAGTGAGAACGCATGGTCAATTGATTCCTGGATGGGCGCTGAATGGATTTTAATTCCCATGTGGAATGGATTGTTTTTTTACATGAGGTTTTCCACATGGCCTCTCCCATGTGTGTTCTCCCTGTGTCTCCCACACATCCTGACCTTGTATGTGGCCCCTACCTTTCCAACAGATGCTGTCAATGATTTTTGCCACACGTGCAGTTTGGTGTCCCTCCAGATATCTCTTGTGCATCCAGTCTGCCCTGTGCTTCTGTCAGCAATTGGTTTTTCTGATTTCCTTGCCACATTTTGGACCTTCTACTCTGAAATATTCTGTTTGTCTTGTTTTATAAAGCTAGTGTTCAAGAAATAATTTTGTAAGAATAAATACAATATGAATGTCCAATGTTTAGGATTTGGGGGGTATATTGGCAGAAATGGAATATGATAAAATAAAAAAAGAATCATTGTGCTTTTTTTACCTAAGAATGAGCCTTTTATATCAACACGAATTGCCCCAGTAATACGTCCTAAAAGCTGGGAATCAGTTAACATTTCAGCACTTCTGGTTCCCTCATTTCAATGTTAATGTTTTGGGTTTTTTTTTTTGTTTTTTTATTGGTTTTCAGTTAGAACCCTAAAATAAGGTCTGTGTTTAACACACGCTTGCAAGACTTTTACATTTTGTTCTACAACATAAAATATATCAGTAAATACCACTCTCACAAACTTGAAAGCTTTTATGTGTCTTAAAAAAGGCAGTTGCTAAAAAGTGGCTAAATGAGACTACAGAATACCATCAGTTTTAGCCTAACATTAGCTTTTTACTTCTGGCGATTGTATTTAGGCTTCCAAAATCCTGAACGTTATGTTCATTTGTTTAGATTATCTTGCTGAACAAAAGATGTGAGTATGAAACTTCTATTTACCACAGAACAAATTTCTGCAATGATCCAAAATCCAATGGAAAAATCCCGCAATGAGGGACAAGGGAACCAGGGTGATGCTAACTTCCACATCATCCTACCTAATAATCTCATTACTGGCGCATTCTATAGAGAATCCTTGTCTGAAGAGATAGCAATATTGCACTGCCATGTTTCTACAGTAGCCCAGAATGGACAAACCAAACACTGGCTCTCTGTGCTTTTTGTGTTTTTTAATTGTTTTTGTGTTTTCCATGTTTTTGCCATAGCCACTGTAGTTAGAACTCCCTCCATAACAAGAGCAACAGAAAAATATGAACTGAACTTGAAACTGCATTATTCAGTAGTTTAAATTACTGGGTCCATTTGTTTTGGAGAGGAACATACCTCCGTGTACAATCCTGCTCCTGGTTAAAGCCTCCTGAACATCTGGATCTTAAGTTAGCAGAGAAAAAAAGTGAGCAGACATTAGCAGGTGCTAGGTCAGCAGGCTGTCTATATGCCATAAAATTCATGGGAGAAACACTGATTTGTAATGCAAAACTTTTTTATTCAGCATTTTTACTGTATTAAATAACCTGGTCCTTTTTTTGGAGATAAAGAGACCTTTGCAGATAATTTTTCTCTCAGTATGAAACCAGCTGATCAATGAACACAGAAGGAATTCTAAACAGGAAAAATTGCAATCTGCAATCCTCATCACAAGATTTGATTAAATCTAATAAATCTTACACACTGCTCCTTTAAATAAAAAGATGAGAAGGAATGCTGAGTCACCATTCTCCAAAAAAACCCACATCCTTAACATTAGTTTCAGGCAAAATAGAGTTTTGTTCCAAAATATTGCTGCTGACATTTGGCAGTTGTGAATACCAGTCCCTGCGGTTATTAAATATCTTCTAATAAACTTGCCTGGATTATCACCCATGTTATTTGAAAATAATGACATTCCACATTGTGGCTGCACTTTTTCAGACATGTTTATCATATTGGAATCAGGATGGTGAAAAATTTTGAAGCAGCATTGATTCAACACCACAACAAAGGAGGTTATATTTTCGGTTTCATTTATTTGTTTGTCAGCGGGATTATAGAAAAAACAGTGGAAGGGTGTCGTATGCGCTTAAGGACAACCCATTACATTTAAAAGTGTAACTGAGTCACGGGTTGGATACACAAATAAATCATTCCCTATAATTTACATTGCAAGATAGGGCATTGGGCCTTGGTGAGGTCTACACTCACCAAGTGCCCTTCTTGTTATTGTTTTGCCACGTGGGAGCAGAAAAACAAGCTGTAAACACGTCTTCAAACCCACAAAATCATCCTTTATAAAACTGTTATGGTGAACATATTCACAAACAAATGCCTCTTTACAATTACAATGAAGCAACATTAGCGTTTATTTACAGTTGTGTTTCTGGCAATTTAATGAATGTGAGTGCAATAAGCCACTGGACATTGTTAATATAAAAATATTGATGACTGCAGCTCTAAATTCTATTAAATCTAAATCAGATATGATTTAGTGGATTAAATACGCATCAAATTCTTGAGTTTATAAAATTCAATCAGAGACTCTGGTTTTTGTTTAAAAACATAAAAAGTGTTTCCTATGGGTGTGACATGTGTGTGCCTTGTTAGCAAAAAATACAAAAATATTCACATATTTTCATTAAAATGTAGGAAGCTTTAACAAAGGTGATAATTTGTGATATTTTTCTTCTTAGCAAGTGATCAAACTTTCTCCTCACATGACTAATGTGTGAATTCATAGTAGTTTTTTTTTTTGTTTTTTTTACAACGCTGCACTACTACTGCAATTTTTGTAACTTAAATCGGTGAATAATTTGTGCGAGTATCACATGAGATCAACTCCGTGAATGAATTCAAACTGACTGTTGCCTAGAATTTATGTAAACATGAGGCTCAGTGCACTTCTCAGGGATATTAATACTGAGCTGAGCCAGTGGTACCAGAGCAGGCAGCTCCCTTCCAGTCAACACACAGGGAACAGGAGTCTCCTGTGGCCTCCCTGTTTTGGTGGAAAAGGGACACTAAATAATAAATTAGTATAAATATTTACAAATTACTTGCACTGGGGAAGCGGAACAAGGGTGTTTATTGGGCTCAAAGGAATATACATTTTTCAGAGAGGCAAAAAAAAAAAAAAGGCCAAACAAGTGTATACTTTTTCTGTTTTCTAGACTCTGTAGAGATTCAAGGTTGCAGGACAGTGACAAACACACACACATACACGCACACACGCACACGCACACACACACACACACACACACACACACATACACGCACACACGCACACGCACACACACACACACACACACACACACACACACAGCACGGGGTGTGCGCTAATGAATGCAGTACCACCTGTTCAGTGAATGATGTAATTGCTCTCAGCAGATCCCCATTTCCTCACTATTACGCTGTTTAACAGCACCATTTAACAGGTATGAAAGGTTGCTGCAGAAAGCTCTCCTCTCCCTCACACCTCCACTAATTTAACATTTAACAGCATATCCCGTCATGTAGGAGAGAACTGGTCCCTTTTTTATGTAGGGGAGGAAGCAGGGGGATAGGAAATGGAGAAAAGAGAGAAAAAATGGGGTTAAAGAAAGAAAAGAGGGATTTGCAAAGAGGAAATGAAAGGGTGAAGAAATGAGGTTAGGCGAAAAGGTGGGGGGGGCATTTGTTCAGCGGTGGCTCTATCAAATCGATTAAACTCCATTCTTGTGCGCCTGCCCGTTTGTTCCACACACACAGATGCACACTAAACACATGCATAGCCACGCATCAGGCCACAAACTATACGGACAAAGCAGCTGAAACAGGAAGTCACACCTGGTCCACCTCCATGATGAAGGTGAGCTGTTTCATCCTTTTAGTACCAGTCGATATAGAAAGAGGGCGAGTGTGTGCAGCATACAAACAATGTGCACAGGGTGACACACACCCAAAGGTGTGATTAATTTGGTTTAATGACCCAAGGATGATAGTTATAATTGGTTACAGGGTCACTGAAATGAAATAAAACATCATTGCTCTTTCACTTCACACCTCAGCACGTTTCAAATTGCACATGGAAGCGGCACACTGTGCGCCAAAGGGTCATCGACACTGAACACATCATAGAAGCTGTCAAACTAGGTGAGAGAAGTCACATGCCACTTTTTTTTTTTTTCTCCTTAATCTAGTCCTCATGAGGTGCCCAAATGCAACACTGGCTGTCCTCCACTATGGTAAGCTACACAGGATAAAGTGAGGTATTGTTGCACCCAATGCTGGTCAGGACAAATGTTCTGGCTTATAACAAATAAATAAATAGTAAATAATGCTACAGTTTGCTTAGTTATGACAACCTGTAATGAAATCACATGCAACAAACTCACTATACTGAGTTGGGTGTATTAGCTCTTCTTCTCAAAGGTATCTTTTTTATTAGTGTTTACTTAATGATTGATAACATAAACACAAGTTTTTAAGTTGATTTCTCATAACATGAAGTTGCTCCAACTATTTCTTTTGACATTATTTAAAAGGAATTTTTAGTGTTAATTACCTGAATTGTGAACACGCGTTTTTAAGTTGACAATATCTGAAAAAAGCACATCCGCACACTCAGATCCATACAAAATATGATTTTTGCATAGATTTGAGTGAGCAGGGAAATATGGAGAAATATCACAATACCTTGGCCAAATACCTTTTGCAAAATTTTTACACCACATATTTTTTTTTGATAAATAATCATTAGTGATGTGGTGTGTTCATATAAGGTATGATCGATTCATACTGTGCACGAGTACGACTGCCCCCTCTCTCCACTCCCCCGCCACTCAGCGTTTATATTAGTAATGTTGTTCTGTACCCGAGTACACTTGCGTCATAATCAATCTGACATTTTTGTTGTGCTACAGTGTAGAAAAAGCGGCAGCAGACAGATACTACTGCCCAGGGACCATCATCAGCAGGGATCGTTGGAGCCGCACAGCGAAGCTCTGCTCCTGGCCAAAAGAGGAGCTGCTGTCATGCAAAAAGTTCTTCAACTCCCACAAGGAGCTCCAACTAGAGGTCAAAGGCGTCCGTCCGATGAGGGCTACGCAGCCCTCTGATATAGAGACATCAGTATTACATCGAGTGTTTTATAACCAGTTAATTATTTCAAATAGCAGTCCACTTCCATGTTTTGGTACAGTTGGAGCTTGCACCTGATCTTCCGTTCCAGAGCACACATCGACTGTACTTGAGACCACCTTTTCCAGTCGACTCAAACACAGATCAGCGTACTGTGCCCAGGTATGGTACATAGTGCTCACAATTAATTAAACAAACTGGACTTTAACGTCAAGTGATGGACTTCACTGTTCAGCATTACAGTATTGAAGCTCGGTCCCTCTGTCGAATGTAAAGTGACAAAAATGAACTGTGATGGGGTTTGTTCTACTTCACCGTAACCCAGCGACCCTCACTAAAATAGCACCAAGCACAGGCAGGCTTGTTCATATACACAAATATCAGTGGACCTGTCTGCGACTGTAGGAATAACATGCCGCTGCTCCATGCTAACCCTCTGTGATAACTCTGACATTTGGAAATTTGACATATTTCACTTTTTCTCCCACAATGAAAGTGCACATCGCCCTTTGTGTGCCGTATTTCATAAGTTCGTGGGTCAAAAACAATTCATGACACGGTGTAATTTCATTATTGCGTGATTGTTCTGGATAAAAGGCAAATCAAGCATATGTGGCATGTGACCTCAGTCGTTCCTGTCTGAATCTGGCCTGAAACCTTCAGCAGAGGAAATGTCATCATTGCCTGTTCCTGCAGTTTTAGAAATTTGTGTCAGAAAAGTATTTTCAAATAATCCCATCCCATTCAGATATAAAAATACACCTATTAGAGAATGCAGGTATTTTTCCAAAATGATAAATATTAAGGTTGACATAACAAGAGCACATAAAAATGCGCAAGTCAACAATATGCTGCATCCCTTCATGTTTTGACATAAAATGTCTCAGCAAAAATTCCAGTGATTATGAAAATGCCAAACAGTGTTCCGGTGAAACCTAGGAAATGGTCCATGTGCTTATGTCCCTTACACATACTGTATAATTACACGATTGCTTACATCATTCTCTTCAAAACTGGAGTACAAATCCCACCGTAGTGACACGTGTAAACAGAATTTTTGTTCTTTACAGTATTCTTGTGCCAACAACATGCTTTCATGGAGTGCTCATGGGTCATGTGCTCAGTGAAAAGTATGTGGCTGAGAATAATTGTGGCGGCCTTATGTAAATATCTCATATCCATATTGTAATTATGCCATCAATCAGAGCCAAGCCGGGATCAGAGTGATACAATATGGGCTGTCAAGACAGAATGCAGCCTTTCTCTCCTCTCCTCCTCTTCAATCTGTCTCTCCATCTTTCCCTCCCACTCTCCTTCTCTCTCTCCGTGAACTTGTACAATCTCATTCTTTTCCTGTTTTCCCTCCACAGGTCACACTGGTAGCACTACGCTGAGAGGGACTGAAAATCAATTCTTAAATACTATAAAAGCCAAAGTTCAAATAATGGCAAAGTCTCCATTAAAGTCAGCAAGAACAAAAAATCCCTTGTCAGTGATCTCCCAATTGCTTCTACTTTGCTGCTTTTTTCATCATTCAGCTACTATCAATGAAATACTGCACTTCCTAAAGATTTTCATATTAAAAGCCCAAAGGTCAAGGTCAAATAATGCATGCTGTACTTTTGTCTTCTGAGAAATATCTTAAAGAGCAATGTTTGCTCCTTGACTTTTATGATCATACAAAACCCTTTGAAACCGGGAGCGACATCGCTTTCCTTGTGCTGCTTTCAGATGCATTTCATACGTATTTAAACCTTTGAACCCTGAGCAAATTGGTGCGTTTTCTTTTACAAACAAAGGGGAAAACAGCAAGGAGCACCTTGCAAATAAATGTTTAACAAAGTGAAAGTTATGAGTTGATTTAGAATAATATTTTTTAAAAGCTGAGGACAAATGTCTACGGAAAAAAGATGATCCCTCCTGAAAAAATATATTCAGAATTATCATAAAAACATATTCAAATTGATGTTACGAAATTATTATAACTTTAAAAGCACTTGTTCAGATCAATTGTATATCCTTTTTTTAAAAGTTTTATTTATTATTATTATTTAATTGAAGGTCATTTTTATGTCTTTTTTTTTAAACAAATTTCTTGCTTTTTTGGATTATTTCCTCTTTTGTTGCTCCTCCAGATATCTGAATAAAATGGGTTTTATAAGAACCCATCAGACTCCCCTTTGTAGACATGCCTATTTTGTGCTTGTCCCATGCAATTATTTGCTGTCATTTGATTCCTAATCAAGACAGTTTGGTAGGAATTGCTTTAAGTTGTCAATATGGACTCCGAAATTGTTTTGTTATGCAAAATAATAGAACTTAAAATATTAAAAACATTTTTAAAGAGCAATTAATAGTAATTTAGAAAAATGTTTGAGAGCCCTATATATAACATATATTGCGAAGTGTTTTGTGTGCCTTATTTTGGTGTCATATAAGCAGTGTCACCACCGTCATCAGGCAGCATCTCACTTCATGGTAAAAAACGTCATCAACTAATAGACAATTAAATTCCTTGGCAACTAATTTGGTCATCGATTTTTGTTGATTACACCAATTTTTTGTTGCACCTCTGGTTGTGGTTCATGGGCAGCACCTTCAGTCCAATGCAGAAGTGGAATGTATGTAAATACAAATTTTTACACTTAAAATGACATAAATGATATATGTATAAGAATATACCCATGAAATAGGGGAATAAAGGCTTCAGCTAAGCTTTAAGAATTTAGAGTACAGTACGGCATGTTGGTGGTATTTTAAGGACTACTGCGACAATCACATTTCTCCTTCTATCTTCCTATCACTCTCTTTCTCTCTCTCTCTTTTTCTATCCCTGCCCCTCTCTCTCTCTCCATGGATAGCTACTGTCAGGTTGCAAGCAGGGCGCTGTCTGCCTGTCCACCCACACAAGACACCAGCCACGCTGATTCAACCCACCGCTGACAAACACACACACATACACACAGATACACATGAATACATGTCACACACATAACACAAACACACAGAAAGAAATGAATGTGGACAAACACGTTCAGTTCAGACACAATCTTCACAAAAGTTTGAATATACAGAAGACAGATTTGGACATACAGAACTGTATTTGTGTGGGCAGAGATCAAAGAGATTTATTTTTCAAACGCATACCAGTTCAAATGCCGTATATGTATCAGTATGTATCAGAGCTCGAGAGGGGAGCAGGGCGGTGAGATTTCCGTTCCTCATTCCCTCTGCAAACCCGCTCAAGGCCGTTGCGCTCAACATTGCTCTGAAGTCACCTCAGACCGTCACCACTCTCTCAGTTTCCTTTTGAAAATACTTTGTAAAATCCATTGTCTAGAATTCAGCAGCTGGTTTTTGTAAGAAGATAGTGTGTGTGTGTGTGTGTGTGTGTTTGTGTGTGTTTGTGTGTGTGTGCAATACCCAGGTGCATTCTGGGTTGGGCATGCTTCAGACTCAGTGTGAGAGAAACCAAAAGTAAAACTGGAGTGGGAGATAAGTCTACTTAAAAGAAAAAGAAAAAAAACAGGTCTGCACCCCTTCCAAAATCCCTATGCTCATGCTCTGCTGACATGCACTTATATGCAGGAATTGATTATGGAGCTCTAGAATCTAGAGCTCCATAATCAATACCTCTATGTAATGTCTTGAACCATAGATGGTTCAAGACATTACATAGAGGTACCTGAATTTAAACAAAAGGTAAGACAGCCTCATCAGGACAGGTCCTGATGTGTCTTGAAGGGTTGTTTCAAACATTAAGGAATGGGAAGCTGGAAGGGGAGGCCATTAGGCTTGAATGGTATCTATTTTTTCATACCTCCATAGCCTCCTGAGATTTTGCCGGGCTGCATGATCTATGACGGTATCAATGTGAAACCCCTCCTCCAACCCTCTGCACCACCAGCTAGCGAGTTTGCTACTTTCTGCAGGCTGTCTGGCCTTCATCAGTCTACTCAATACACAATACACTCACAAGATGTCAACAAAAGGTAATATTCTCACACTGATTTTCCTTACTTTATTTACAGAGAAAGACAACCATAGGCCATCTGAATTCATGTTTCCCTTTTGTACCAAACTCAGACTATTGCTTCGTTAACTCATTGTAAAACACACTTCATTCAAACTCAACAGACACAAAATAAACCTCACCAAAATCATATTGGTTGGTCTTGTTAGTCGTTTAGTTTGTTATTCTTATGTTCCAATAATCAGTAACTCTTGTTTGGTTGATATAATCATCTTATTCAGTGGGTTAGGTGTGAAATGATGCTGTTTTCCCTGCAATATCTCTGCTTTCTCCGTGCTGTTACTGGCATGACTTGGCCCACTGTTAACTGGCTGTTTACAGGCTTGTAATATTCTCGCTCCACTCGCAGTCAGCAACTGCCTGTTACACCACACTGACCTCTGGTGGCATGAGATTCACACTGCAAGCACAACATCCTCATTACAGTCTCTCCGTGAAGTCAATAGAGAGACGAGGGTCCATATTTTAGAAAGTACTGAAAATCGCACCATCAGGATTTGTAAACCGAAATACTGTGATACTGCCTGTAGCCTTCGCGTGATTTACACTAAAGCAAGCAGCTGTTGTGGTGTCAGTATACTTTCATCAAAGTGTTTTTCTAATGGCTGAGCAGTAACTTGCATTTTTTCGCCATTTAAAATTCTGAAGGCTGCATCCAACATTTTCGATAACCCTCCAAAAATTGCCAGTTTTACTATCATGCCCATTTCACGCAGTGACTGTCCAGGTGTGTGGAAGTTAAGTAAGCTGGGTGTAACGTTCTCAAGGTCTCTATAATCGTTTTTCACTCAAGTTACCTCTACCACATGTGCAAAAATAAGTTAAACACAACAAAAGCCTTTGAGGAAAGACTGCCAAAAGCGTGCTTTGTCATCTCCATATTTAAATTATTATCACATCTTGCTTGGGCGATGGCATCTTTGCCGCATGTCATTAAACGTGTGGCTGTTGGTATAACAGCTTCAAACGCTGTCAGACAACACATCATACAAACTAGTTTGTTTAAAGTATACTCACACCTTTGATCACAGGGAAGTGAAACAACAACAGCTGATTTCAATAAATGTGCTCGCCAGTAAATGTTGGAGTCTCAGTCCTATTTTTTTTTTAAAGGATCTCCCAGCATTCTGAATCCATTTCAGTTTGGCTTAGTTTTTAGTCATAGACTTGGGCATTCTCTGACTTTACCAGATGGCAGCCAAGACTGGATTACCCAACATGCAAAGTAGACAACCACCTCGTGGCACCAGACCTCAAGGGTTCCCAAAGTGGCAGTTGTATCAGTTGTTTTTTGGTTGTTAAAGTTTGTTTTGGAGTATGCACCACTAAAGTACAATATCAAGTGATGTATTTTCATGTAATTTTGTGGCCCTGTCTTGTTAGGGGGCCAACTATACACATAATTTTGTTACAAATTCTTATTCATTTTAGTTGAAGTGCTCATATGGTGCATTATCTTGAATAAATATGTTTTTCATCAAATCACTACAGACCAGCTGATATACAGAAAAATCTGTTGCCAGGGTTGTTGGTTTCTAGGTCTCTGGACATATCATGGGACCATCATCTATGGCATGCTGCAGGCCAGCCAACTGCAACTCAGTGTTGTTACTGAATGGTTCTGCCAAACATGAATATATTACATTTGAACGTTTCATATCAACATATATCTAAAGTGATTTAGTTCAGTGGCATGTATATGAGCTGAGTGTCCCATTAGGAGGAGGTGGTGATTGTTGATGGTGTGACACCTAAGCGAGACAGCTGCCAAACAACAGAGAGCAGCATTGTACCACTTTTCGAGACCAGCAAACAACAAAAGCTGGCAATTTTTAGTGACACGTCGGGACATTTCCATCCATGTTTGTTGTGACAAAACCAGGTATTTTCAGCCAAAAAGTACATTTTTTCTATCCATAGCCAGGTGGCTTTCGTTGTAAGTTTCTACGCTACATATGAAGCATACAAATGTAATATATCTGAGGTTTGTTGAACATTCGCTCTGTTAATTGGGTGAAGTGTGCATTGTATAAAATTGAAACTTGGAAGCAACAACAGCCAACAGCAGTTTTTTTCATGTTTTTGCATTTTGGCCTCTGAGCACCCAAACTTAACCAAAACAGGTACACAGTAGGGGTGTAAATCACAATTTTTATCAAGGTACAATATCATATCCATTCTTTGGAAACATATGAAATTTGCTGATATGACAAAGTCCGCCACAATACAATTACAAATTGACTGAATTCAGCCCCCCGCGATCAATATGAGATAATGTAGGTATATATCATAATTGTCTTTGTCTTGGTGGCCTGCCATTATCTGCCTGTTGCTAGGCTACTAGTACTGTTTGGTATTTAGGAAGAAGGCAAACTTGGAAATTGGTGACACAAGTGTGATGGGACTTAAAAAAGTGTGTATCTTAAAGGTTATGATATGTATCAAATTTTTTCACTTTGTATTTATAAAGTTGGATCGCTGATCACTGAAACAGCATATTTCCCAGATCAGTATTTGTTATATCCATGGAAACAGTAATTACAGATAAGTAGGCAAAAATCAGACACGGTAGAACTCTTTACCTTAAGTAACAGCCTACATAAAACACTGGCCAAAAGAATTCCTGTCATGTTCAGGGTCCACAAATCAACATAACTGACTAAATTCAAACAAACTACAGAATTCGGGGGAAAAAATACGGGAAACAAATCAGAAAACATTTGTAACAGTCCCGAAAAATATTTGATGCAACTTTGCATTCATACACAATCAATAACTAAAATACATCTAGGCTTATTTTGCAACGATAGTATTGAAACTAAATTGCAGCATAACAAATAGTATCTAGAAAACAGGGATATAGGTCTGTATATGCTTGTATGCAGTGACGGTGTTTACATGCTGTAACTGAGTGTTTGAACTGAGCATAATTGAATCAGGATGCACACATGCACAGCAGAATGTGCAACCTGTTAAAGTTCCTAATCTCTAACTATCACTCATTATCTCATTACGATCAACATATGGTGTGTTTAAGACGATCAATACATCTCTCTCAGTCACTCTGCCTCTGCCTCCCTCTCTCTTTGTCTTAATCATTACACATGTAACACAAGTCACTGATGTCACACCGTACACAGCACATGAGTGGGACCCTCTTGACACTAAATCTTTCCTATTCCCTTAATACCAGGATGAAATAACAAAAACAAAAAAATAAAGGAGGGACTCATAGTGATGTCTGGGGAAATTACTCATTACTGACTGTGTTTTTATGCTGCAACAATTTACATAAGCCAATATGATGTGACCAGAAGAAAGTGTGTTTTCGTCTGAGACGTGATAGACTGCAGCACTCACACATTCCTCCCAGCATTGTGATAATGTGGTGAGAGTCAAGCCACAGACAGATATGAAATAACAGGAATTCAAAAGACATATATGCTATCCATACTCATTATGCTGCATTTACCTTCACCCCAGACAGATGATACAATGAGTAAAAGCATCAATCACTCCTAAAGTAATGTCTGAAGTCGATCTTTATCCTTACACCCAAGGTCTTGCATCAATACATCCATACTTTGTCTTAAAAACATGGCAATATGAGCCCAAAAGCCCTCATAGTATTTGCAATCTGGTACTGCAGTTGCTTTGTTCCAAGAAAATTGGTAACATAAGGTTACATAGAAAAATGTCGAATGCCTACAGTCCAAAATCTAAAAATATGATGCACTGAGCCCTTCAGGCCCTCAAAAAAACCTAGATTGTCTTCATAACTCAACCACACCACATCTTCATACCTAAACAAGAAAAAAGGTTGCTTTTCAGCAATTCCATAGACTGTATAAAATAATGGATGTAGCCACCTTGACATCACCCGTTGGTTCATGGACTTTTAAAGCCTCGAGTTTGGTATTTTGGTTTCACTCACTTGGTTTTATTGTGCAAGAAGTGACAATTTTTTGGACGTGAGGGTGGCAATAACACTAACATTAGCCACTACCTACTAAACATGTTAATTTTTGCTGTAAAGTTAAATTGTCAACCTGGGCGTTTATGGGGATTTACGCATATTTGGAGTCAGCCTCACTATTCGAGGAACTGCAGTTTTTTGGAACGTACACATTGGCTTCATTTTTCAGCCCCTCAATGTTTTCCCAATCTCAGAACCCACTGGCTATTGCATTAATCTATATTGTTATCAAACAATTGCCAATGTGTTTTAAGATTGCTTTTTGGCTAATGTGTTTCACATCTCCTCACAGACTGTTCACCTGCTGCTAAAATGTGATGGGTCAGCATTGCTTTCCATGTGTTAAAGTCACATGCTATGCTGACCCAACCATCCACCACAACCTTCTACATTTTTGACATTATAACAGCATCACAGGACTTCCACCTTTGCTACTTAGAGAGCTTGGTAAGTCTTTCCCTATTTCCCTTTATGCATTTAATGCACAATCACAATGAAAATGTTTTCATCATCTGCACCATTTGTGAGCGTATTTCACAAATTTCATTGGCTGCTTTTGATTTGGGTGTCTTGGAACATATTATCCATTACTTCTGATACAACCATGTTTTGAGCAATTGACCAATGCTGTCATTTGTGTCTGTCACTTGTCATTTGTCTCCAAATACAAATCACAGCTGTAACACATAAGTACATTAACTATTGCCACAGCGACTGGAAAACATAGCTGAAACCTTCTCGCTTCTAGCCTTAAAAAAAAAACAGAGCAATGGCCATTAAAATGTACTAATTAATGGCAATGTAGTTAAGAGTACAAATCAACTTCTGTTACAAGTTCTTCTTCTGTTACTTTTCCTGATTTGTTTGCAGTGCCCACGTAGGACTCCCACGTCTCATTTGTCAGAATTCACAGCTCCAGAGTCAGCTTAAACGTGTATGTACGTATGTATGTATGTATGTATGGTGCAATTGTAAAACAACTGTCTCAGCAAGTCTCCCTGCTTTTTTTAAGTCGCTGCTGCCTGCTAGTCCTGCTCTGAGAGCTGTCACCGTTGTCTTAACCAGCGCAAAGAAAATGTGAACAGCTGTATGCTAACTCTCTGCTGACTCTCTAATCATCCCTCTTTCAAATGTTCCTGTCTCGCTCATTTCTTTTGCTTTTTCTCCATTGCTTACCCTCTCAAATATGCATGCAGAAAAGTGAATAAATGAGCATAGAGTAAATTTTTCATCCACTTTTTCTTTCTTACTCTCCTGTCAACAACAAAACAAACTGGTTGGTGGAAAAACCCTTCTCTCTGAGCAGCACTAAACTCAAAGGAAAGAAATGTTTGTGTGACAGTTTTCGGAGCTGCTCGCCTTTTCTTTCAAGTATTCAAAAACTAAAAACAGGAGTGTACTTTGAGGGGGGAAAGCCCCATTTAACGTGTCTACATTCAGCACAAATGGAGAATCTGAAATCACCAAAATGCCACAGACGTCGCCACAGTGTGTCGGCCGGTATTCAAATCGCCGGCAACATTTGAAGCCGTTGTGCTGACGTTTGCTCATCCAATATTTATTCGAGGCCTTTTTCAAACACCTGAGAGAAGAATGGAGAGTGAAATCACAACAGAGGAACATGCCACCTCTTGTGAACTGCTGAGTTTGACTTGTTTTGGAGGGAACGAGCAAACAAAAGTGTGCTCTGAAGCGTTTCCAGGCGAGCTTTTTCCACCGGAGTTCAGGCTTTCTTTGCGAGGCTGCAGCTTTCATATGTGGGACAGTTTTGTGGCCACCATTTTACGCCCCTTTTTGTCATTCATTTGGTTGGCTTTAGGATGCAGGAGCACACACACACACACACAGATGCAATCATAGCTAATGCACACACAGATGCACATTATGTGTTGAGCTACACAAATCAGTGGCTAACTCAGCAGTCAATATTCTTCTTCAGAGCGTTAAAAAACGATCAATAGAGAAATGATGGCAAAGGGCTGCTTTTGCTGAACTTAAAGCCTAATTCCAGCTCTCTAATACCTCTTTGCTGTGCCATAGTACAACTCAATTAATATTTCAACAATAAGTCACTCCGGGTTACCCCTGCAACCACCTAAACAACCCTCCAGAAACCTTGGAGAAGTCCCACGTGAGGCGTCACCGCACATCAGCAGCAGCCGGGGCACAGAGCCAACCAACCATCGAACGCCAAAATCTCCACCCAGTCACTGCGATAAACAGCGGCCATGTCACAAATCCTAAATGTGCACTTGTTATTTAGAATGTAGTGCACTCACACTGGAAAAGTGTCTAAATTAAGCATAAAATTCAGCATGTTGTCTTTGCAACATTTGCTGTAAATCAATATTACATGCATGCAGGGGAGAAAGCATGTGTTTGCAGCTCAAGCTCTGAATTCTGTTTTTGTATTCTGTTCATGTATCTGCCTCTGTTCTGCTCGTGTAAGCAAGTTTCGTTATTTTGTATTTCTCTATCTTTGCATCTCTCGTCAGCTCAATTCTTCATCCGAAAATTTAAAACAGTAACAGCCAAAATGCCAAACTTGGAGCTTCAAAGCCAGAGTCCACAAACCTGTGGGTGACATCACAGTGGCTACATCCATTATTTTTACAGTCTTTACTTTGGGCCCACTATATGGGGTATAATAATTCTCACTGTGCATGTGGACAGCACTACAAAATGACAAACTCACTTTATAGGATTATATAGTGAGCGGTGAGTGATTTCAGACGCAGCCACTCACAAATCATTTATGCTGGAGCAATTGTTTCTGAACAATGCAAAGCACAAAGAAGCTGGCGTGGTGACTCACTGCTGCAAAAAGCACTGACACTTATTTTGAATGGTGGTGACACAACTGGAGGAAGATCTTAAAAGAACAAAGTAGTTTGATTGATGAGAATGATTTGCTCTATACTATCTCCCAAACTGCAGCATATGACCATTATTACAAAATTCATAAAATCTGAATGTAGATTGCAAACGGGGACGTAGCAAGAACACCCACCACCACAGTTTATGACAGCAGAGGAGTGGGTTAATTTAGTAACAAGTACATATTATTTTCTCATGAATAATAAAGTACAAACAGTGAGTTGTTATTTTTTCAGCAACAAACGTGGGTTTTGAAAACAGCCCGTTTGACAAGGTCAGTTTCCTGAAAGTTTATTTACTCCTGCTTGTTTCCATTCTCTTCTTCGTCAAACTGCACCACCACAGTCCACCGCCACACTCGCCCCCCTCAGCCCCCCTCAGCCCCCCTCAGCCCGACCCCAGTTATAGCATGAATATACAAATCAACTGCTCTGCTGTCCGAGTTGTGCATTTAGCAGGTGTTTTACAGCAGCTCCCCGCATGACTCCAGCAGTCAGATTTGATAACGCTGAACATTTACCGCTGTCTCCCCCGGCCACGAATAAGAGGGGAGATTTGTCTCCTCCCTTTATCTGTAATGTCACGTCAATGTACAGCCTCCTGGTGACTGAACTGGAAAAGATGGTGGGGCCGACTGTATGGGAGAACCCATGGGGATTTTCTGGGGATCAGGGTACATTGTCATGACAGCTGGAGCCAAAAAAGACCAGCTTCAGCTCACGGTGCCAATCCAGAGCTTTTTGAATTGTGTCTCCTGAAGGCTGAGAGGAAATTCACATTTGGTTCAATTGGGATTGGAGGCCATCTGGGTTCCCCGAATTTAATTCTGCCAGCTTTGCACGCACATACACACACGCACGGAAAAGCACACAGCGGCGTTACAAAATGGGCACATATTCAGAAGTGCTGCACAAATTCAATGCGCACACAAAGCTTCTATGTCGGGTTCAGATTATTATGTTGTGTGGCTGCAGGTAGAAAGTGACCTTCTGGCTGACGATGAGAGGGAAAGAAACAGAGCAACTGACAGAGGAAAAGAAAACAGAGAGAGAGAGATTCTATTTAAGCTTAAAGGCAGAATATCATCAACACACACAAGCAAATGCACAACAAGGGGTAGACACAAAACCAGAATATCATCTGTCTTGTACAAGGCTTTTGTGATGGGGCTAGGCGGTGTTAGCCAAAATAAATAAAATGTCCCATTTACAGTGTCTTGATAGTTATATATGTCACAGTAACTTATCTAATACATCAGTGCATCGTATTTCCTCCCTCATGTTGGCTTATTTGTGATTTGTTTGTCATAATTACAGTCTAACCAGTAAAATATTGTGGACTTCTTAAATCTTTGAAATATGGAGCGACATAATTTTTCTTGAAAAAACAACAACAAAAACAATGAGCAACAAAAGTCTTGTCTTGTTTTTTTTATTTTTAAACTAATTTTCAGGTAGTTTTCTTGTGTTTTTCACTAATTTCTTGCAATTTTTTTTCAATACTTTTTTCTTTCATTGCTCATTGCCTTCCTCCCATGCTTTTGAAGGAAATTAAGCCAATTTGCTTAGGTTTCAAAGGGTTAATTTGACTTTAAAATGTGTGGTAGGTTGAACTTCTGGCTAGATGTATTTAGGTTACTGAGCTATCCTATTTTGATTATTCCGCAATCTGCCAATTAATAATTGTGGCACTTTTAATTTTTTTTTTTTTTTTGGCTTCATTTGACATAGGACAGTTGAGAGGTGATAGAAATTAGGTGGAGGGATACAAAGAGATACAAAAGTCTCATTTGAGCCCCTTTCTCAAAGGACAAACTTCACTAACACCCGCTAACATCTGACTTTTTTATATAATACGAACGGTAACAATCTGCGTATCTGGGTGAAAGGACTCTGCAGTAGTCACTGGTATTTATACGCTTCAGCTCCAATTGGCTTCCATCGGCACTGATGGAAATACAACACCAGGGTGGACACGCTAACGTTAACCCTTTACCACCGCAGTGAACCACCAGAAAAATACTGTCCATCTATGTCTACGCAACACTTGAACATCGTTTGGGATTAGTCCGCACCAAGTTTAAAAGAGACTGAATAAGAAATATAGATAAAAAAATAAATAACCAGCATCACATTTTCACTGGGCTCTGTCCTGCTTTCTAACTGGCCTGTTTTTCAGCCTGTCCATGACACTAAAAGTGACACGCCAGTTAAAAAAAAAAAAAAAAACAGAAAGGCATACTTGTCTGCTGCAGAGCTTTGTACACTGCTCTGGTCAACTGGCAATGACATGGGAGTCTATCATGTATTTTATGTGTGATTTCCCATGTTTCAAAAACCTGCACACGTGCTAATTTTGTTTGAAAAACATGACTTTTTTTTTTTTGCACGTGCGTCAGTGTGTGTCTTTGTATGATTCTGTGTCCCCCTTTTTCAGATGATTTTGCAGGTCCGTGAACAACGCGCAGGCACAGCTCTCCATGAGTTCTATTTTTCCTCAGCAACAGTTTGTGACTTGTGGGGTGGAAAATTGATCAGCCGATCCATTCAGAGCTGATCAGATCAGATGAGATCAACGGATGAGAGGAGCAACTGCTGCAAGTGAATGCAGACTTTTAGACCCTTTTAGACTCTACTGCTCCATCTGTACCCAGAGTACGCTCTGCGCTCATAGAGTATAAAGAGTTGGAAAACTGTGTAGATATATATATATATTTCATTAGCACTCCTAATGAACTGTACAGCTCCAAAAATAGAAAATCTATTTGTGGCAGCAGATGTTATAATTATGGTAGGCTGCCACAATGAATTAATGTGTGGGAAACCCTGCATTACTTTTGTACATATCAAAAGTTTATTTGGTGATTTTACAGGTTCTCAATCCACTTTCCAAAAAATGTCCTACATAATGAAATATACTGACAATGTTATATAAAATTACCATGAAAGATATTATCCTCCTTCTCGCCCACCTCTGTCATGTACAATCGAGCACCAAATATATCCCCTGCAGCACTACTGCTTTCTGTCTCCTCCTGTTCAACTTTCCCTTACCTCTCCTCACACACAGTGATTGACAGTGAGCCCTTGTTGTAGCAAGACTTGCATGCCAACAGTGAAAACACATGTCATGAACCAAACATCTGTCATGATGCTTTTTTCCCCTTATACACACACACACACACACACACACACACACACACACACACACACACAGAAATATACATAATGTAGGTGTACACACACTCACAGCACACTCAGATGAAGCACTTTCTGACTGCAGCACAGCCAAGTGCTGGGGGACATTTAGCTTGGCATGCTAAACACAAATCAACTCTAAGGACCCGCACTTACTCAGAACTGCTAAGTTTACAGCGCTGATGAGCCTGGAGATATTCCCGTTAACATGACGGGAACATATGACACACTAACCTCACACAGCCAGTCAAGAAATGCTGCTGCTAGGAACACGCTAAAGTTTACTGAACCCACATATGCTAGATCAAATGTCATTGGATCAAACTGCATCCTCAAGTATTTCCTGGAGTGCATTTGACGGACTGTGGCCAGATATAGAAGGTCACATAAGAGCGGGCATGCATGCATGTTCACACAATTAAGCGTAGATATGAAGCCATTCATATATATACACACACATACATACACACACACAGAGGTTAAGCGCTGGCTGTAATGAGATGAGTAATCAGTTGTGTCAGATAGCTTGTCTGCCAGAAGGAGAGGAGAAGGGAGGAGTGTGTGCCAACACTGCACACATCCTTCTCCTCTTTTCCATCTTTTTTTTCCCTCTCTTCTCCTTTAGTATCTCTCGTTCCTTTGGCCAAAAGAGAGGAGGAGAGTGGAACATTGTTTCCCCCCAGGGCGACAGAGCAGAGAGGAGCTTCTGCCAGGATATTACGCCTCCTCTCCACTCTCGCCTCCTCTCTCTGAGGTTACATCTGAGGCAGAGGAGCATATGGCCGATCGCCTCCTCACCTGGATCCAGAAGAGACAGATGAGAGGGAGAGAGATGAAGCGGCTCAGTGCGCATTTGACGGACGGCAGTGAGCATGAGGCGGCCACGTCAGAACTAGTGTGGGTTAAAGTGATGTGCAGGTTCAAGGTCGAGCCAGAGAAGCAGAAAATGTCCACGGTATGATATTATGGTTAAAAAAAAGCATATTCAAATGGGGGAAAGTCGGACAAGAAAGAGCACAGCCAAGCTAGTAACATCTGAAGCCTTCCATAGCTCCCTCTTTGTCATACATATGCTACACTGGGTAGCTGCTGTTTCAGTGAGGGAGGTAGCAGCTGCTGTTAGCTTCTCATTTTGTCTCAATTACATTTTAAAGCAATATTTACTCTGCATAGGTTTTCGGTGTTGGTACAGTCCTTTAAATCCACATCAATTCTATCCCTGCAGGATGTTTTTGTTTTTATTTCAAAACCCAAAGTTCATGACCCTAGGTAAAAGTCGGAACATAGATGGACTGGTAAATCAAGGGCTTTGCCTTCCAGTTCCTTCTTTACCACAACAGACCAGCACAATGCCCGCAGCACTGCTGATGCCACACCAATCTGCTCATCCATCTCATGCTCCATTTTACGCTCACTCATGAACAAGATCAGGAAATGCTTGAAGTCCTTCGCTTGTAACTCTCTCCCAACCCAAAGGAGTCAATCCACTGTTTTTCCAGCAGAGAACCATAGCCTCAGACTTGGAAGAACAGACTCCCATCCTTTTTAACGTAGAGTTCCAAAAAGCTTTTCTTTGATTGTTTGATTGTTGCAGTGATCACTTTAATTGGTTAGACACCTCCCAGTTTACCCATATTTTAACTGAAATATGTCAGATTTTGCAAAGCATCACAAATATTACTGGAATGGATTGAATTAGAATCAATTCTTGAAGCAAGTAATCAGAAAGTCCTGAAAGGGGCCGTCTTCAGTGCCAAAGTGTACGCTCAGAGCAGAAAAGGAGCAAAGTTATGTTGCCCACTCTCTCGTCTCTTCTTCTTCTCTCCCTCTATACCGATCTTTTCACTGCAGAGGCCAGAGGTGAAATTGACTCTTTTTTTCTCCTCACTGAGCTCTCCGTGTCAGATGCATATTTAATCAACATTTCATATCTTACACTGCTTGTAGCTACAGGTGGTGAACATTAATTAGGTTCCCTCCCAAAACTGTAGTGTACCTGCCTCCTCAGCCAGCAAACGATGATTGAAGATGACATATATTTTGAAAGTTAAACCTGAATTTATTCACCAAAGGAAATAGGATGATTTGAAGTCATTAAGTTGAACTAATACTGGATTCAGAGTCAATAAGGCACAATAGAGCCTCAAAGTCTCATTCAGTTGTTAAAATGGTGCAGAAGAGTCAGCTCATGGGTCAAACAAACCAGTCAACATTGCATATTAAACTGCTCCAAGAGTGTAACTAGTATTTTCACATCTTTGAAAAATAAGGTGTGGTCATATAACGTAAACTTCACTTGTTTCAATGTACTCTCATACAACTGTTCATACAATTTCTTAAATATCCAGAAAACTGCTTGTATGCTATCAAATGAATTACCACCCCATAAATGACAGTTGTGCAGCACTTGACATGAACTTACATAGGTTAGATTTAGGCAAGAAAAAGTAAATTTGGTTGGGTTTATGAAAAGAAAAATTGTTTGGTGAAGGTTCTCAGTCATCCCAGTTATGGTAACTTTAAGTGCTATATCACAGATAACTGCACTTGCTGGAGTTTCTTGAAGACGTTTCAGCTCTCATCCAAGACGCTTCTTCAGTTCTACTAGACTGGTTAGGAGTTACAGACTTTGAACCCTGAATGGGTGTGGATCTTTAGCAAGCCATTAAGGTCACAACATTTCCTTTGACCTGTGACCTCAACGATTCTCTCAAGGTCCACACCCACTCCAAATTTAAAGCCTGCAACTCCAAACCAGTCTGCTCTTGGAAGAGTTGTAAAATGTCTTCAAGAAACTCAAGCAAGTCAGTTTGCCTACAATATAGTACTTTGAAAAGAAACATGGTAATAGCATACCCTAAAATAACTCAAAGTTTTTTTTGGTTTCACAGGGTTTCAGGCTCCTCACGCTCCACAAAGGACGTAACCTGATGTTACGTAGGATAGGTTTAGGCAAGAAAAGTTTACTTTGGTTAGGTTTGAAAAAGAAACATGTTGAAAGCCTACCCTTGAAGAAGTTAAAGCACACTATGGCAAACAAACTCTAGTTTCCTTGGTGAAAGTCCTGTGTTGTTTGACCCATCCACCACACGACACTAACTCCTCACATGGCCTTTCAGTCTTCATACTATGTCCTTCTTTACTCCTATTGGAGCTTGGGTCACATAGCATCCTTCCAAATACATGGTTTATACATTAATTATTGAGTAATGATTACCTGGGTTACATGCATTACCTTTCAAATGAACAAACACTGCACAAGAACAACCTACATGTTTTGAGAAAATTGTCAAATTCCCTCATTGATTTGCATTGGAAGCATTCTGTTTGCAGATTATTTTAACTGATGAAAGTGTTAACTGACAATCAATGACAAATCAATCGTTGGTCATGTTTTAGTAGAACTGGCACATTCTTCTCACCTCCACTTCCCCTGCATTCTTAACATTTTGACGTGCACCTCCTATTCATTTCCAAAAAACTGCCAAAGCTTTCCTGTCTTTTTTGGACATTCCTCATCACACTTTTTCAACAGGAAGAAAGTGGAAAAGGACTGATTGAAAACAAAGAGGGGATGGTGTGAGGGAAGGTAGGAGCACTGACATCTGATGGGGAGGGGAAGGGAAGGAAGAAAAACGTGAAAGCAAAGAGTGTTTTGTATTTTTATCGCATGCACTCTCCCTCTTGCCCCTTAAAATTTCCCCTGCATGTATTTTTAATTCCTACAGATGGCAATAACATGAACGTAGAGGTTCAGTTAAGTTGAGAGAAAGAAAGGAAGGAAGAAAGAAATGTTAAAATGTTACAAGTTAGGATAGAAGGATTGGAAGGATGTGATGACAAAGAAAGAACAACAGATTGAGAGAAAATGGGAAAGGAAGATGGGATAGAGGTGGATAAGTAGAAAAGGGGATTTTGGTCCAGCCTAGTGTTGACAACTGCCTCAGCATGACAGGCCAGAGAGAAAGAGAGAAGAAAGCAATGAAGGGACGTATGGGAGAGAAAAGCCTTAGGTGTTGTAGCAGCAAAAGGACAGAAAGAGAGAAAATAAGAGATAAAAAGAATGATGGAGCGATTAGTGTTAAAAAAAATAAATGGAAGAAAGAGAGAAAGAAAGAACAGTAACAGAGGGAAAACAGAATGGAGAAAAAGGGAGTGTGTATTGATGGGAGAGGAGACAGAGAGAGATTTTTCTGTCAGAGTAATTAGCAGCTGCTGAGTTGGTCTGGAGTCCAACATGGCACGTGCACACACACACACAGACACACACACCATCTGTGGCAGACCCAGGCAGGCAAATGACCACATTTTTGCGCACAACAACACACATGCAGGGTCTCCCCTCGATGTTTTTTAGCTACACTTTCCCTAATTCTCCGTGGTGCAAATGCCACCCCTGCTGACACAGACTTCTGAAAATGAGACATTTTCAATCACAGGGGTCACCAATGCTCAAAACACAGACTAGCCTCCCCTTTGCAAGAGGAAGGAGGGCTACAAATTTAATAACAGCTAATTTGGAATATTCTGACTACTGCAGACAGACAAGAGATCTATTTTATGATAAAAAAATTAAGGCTGGAGATTGTTTTTCATATATATGAATGGAGTGGTGTGTAGTATAGCCTTAATTTTACAGTTTTGGTGGCATCTTGGCATCATGAGCTGCCAACTTAAACCTCAACACACCACAGACTGTATGGAATTTAGCTGTTGCTGCTGGTCCACGTCGGTGCACAGATGTTGAAAGTCTGCCTGCATATACATAGAGACAGGGCTAACTGTAAGTATCACATGGCTAACAATACCTAACAATTATTAAGTGGTTCAATAATGGAGTCGAATTGTTCCGGTGTCAGTGTCGGGGCCACTTAATGGCTCTGTGTTACATGTTAACTGCTTCTGTGCTAATCAGGCAGATATTGAACTAATCATTCAAAGAGCAATCCAGAAAGTTTGCTGATCCAGCGGGCAGCCAGGCACAGGGATGATGATTATAAGCAACTTCTATATTCGAGTACTTGCACTAAATTATTACAGACTACTCAAGTTTATCTACTCTAACAAAAGAATAGGAATGTAAATTGCACAACAACAGAAAACAAGAGAAATTTGTTATTAGACAAACAGGCATCAGTTACTGTATTAAACCATAAATCCAAAGTTAACATCAGAATAATCAGCAAATTTCTGTCACTGCTGTTGACTTCACACGGCACTCAAGGACTGTCTCTGCAGTATGAAGCCACTCTGATCCCAGTCAATTCAACACATCTACCTAATTAGCATTAGCTAATAAAGTAGCAGTAGTTTATTTTAGCCATTTACCAGTCCCAACAGCCTTACACCGACACCACAACCTCTTGACTCTGTTCCATTCATAATAGTTAGGTTATGGTAGCTGTGTGATGATAACAGTTAGCCCTGACAATATGTGTGGTTGGGGGCGCTGACTCTCACTTGCTGTTTTCCAGTGCAGTGCTCACAGTCCAGAAGCAGTAGTCTCATGATACAGAGAAAGACAGCGACAGCAGGGCATGGAGGCGCTAAGTAAAACAATGTTATACCATATTTTTTTTCACTGCACGTAGCTCTAAAATAAAACTTCTTTACCCATTTACCCATTGTGCAAAAAATACATATGAAAGTCATGTTCACATGTGGAAGGTGAGGAAGCACTCACTCATGAAGCTCTTACTTCATGAATCCTACCGTCCACATGAGTACATATGCCCATCCATAGCGGAAGCAGCCGAGCTCAGCTCCCTGACGCAAAAAGGATTAAATGCAGGTATTGTTTTTGACTGAAGAAGTTTTGATGCTTGATGTTATTGGGTTATGATATCTGATACCTTAAGGGTAGTACCAATACTGAGCCCTAATAAATACTGCTTTTAACCTAATAGGTGTGAGAAATGTTGTAGAGGATGTCTAATAAACCAGCATATTATCGAAACAGCCTTGACTTACTTGTAAGTGACTT
Source organism: Plectropomus leopardus (assembly GCF_026936395.1). Classification (NCBI taxonomy): domain Eukaryota; kingdom Metazoa; phylum Chordata; class Actinopteri; order Perciformes; family Serranidae; genus Plectropomus; species Plectropomus leopardus. The sequence goes on along the minus strand of NC_142183.1, from coordinate 31,774,454 downwards.
TTACAGTCAGGGCTTTTATTGGAACAGAAGCCTTTAAGAGGCAAGCCTGAAAGCTAGTCTTGTTAAAAAACAAATTCATGTTTTCAGAAGAGATTCATGCACAACAATGTGCTTGTTGGTTAACCTTGGACGGCAGGGCCACGTGGCCAGTAGTAACTGATACAATCATAATTCATTTGACAATTTTTTAGCAGAAGCTTAAGAAGGCACAGAGATCAGGGAAGCCTCTCTTGGAAAAGTAATTATTTTCTATTGAGGCCAGTTAAAAATCTGAGTAATGTGTCACAGTGCAGCACCCAGACAGTTTTACTGCTACCTCTGGCTATTCATGATCCGCCACTGCTCCATTCAGCAGGGTATTGTATTCCAATACAATCCCATTGACTAGGCAGCCCGGTTCAATTACTAAGAGGAGCTATGTGATAATCTGGGTAAAGAGAAATGGATTTTCCTTTAAAATGGTCACTGCTCTGTGAGGGGTGCTAGGGAGTGGGGGAGGACGAGACAGAGGGAGGAGGTACGCAACAAAGGGAAAAGGGATGAGTAAGTAAGGGAGGCTATACAAGAAGGAGAGAAAGAAATAAAGTGGAGAGGGAGAGAAAGACATACAAGGGCAGAGACGCATGGCTGGGACACATTTACACCCAAACTGGAGGAAAAAAGGGGGCAAATCAATGGCTATTGCTCAGCATTCAGCACAACATCAATCACTTGATTGCTAGTCAGCCTGGATTACAGAGTAGAGTTTACAATTACCTCACTATAGATCAGACACACACACACACACACACACACACACACACACACACACACACACACACACACACACACACACTAAACCAATGAGTTGCTCAGATACCAAGCAACGATCTTTCAGCTATTTTTTTTTTGATCATGAGATTTAAAAAAAAAAAAAAAAATCATTATCATCATCAAGTCAGTCATCGAATCAGTCAGTCACCCACATATAACCAGCTACTGAGCCGCCTGATTGGCCTGGCAGCAATCACAATGTCACCCAGGCAGCAAATCAGTGGGACACAGTCACCTAGTAAGCCTTTTAACCTCAGCAATTTCCTCAGTCAACTTGCAGACAGGTCACTTTTTCAGCCAGTCAACCATTCTGGCATCCAGACCCATCAGGCAACCTGTTACCAAGTCATTCACCAAGTCATCGAAATAGTCATTAAGTAGCCTAATTAGTCCTTTATTTACCGAGTCAGTCACCCTGTCAAAAAGCCAGTCAGCCCACAAGTTATCTTGTCATATACTCAGTCATCAAGTCACTTTGTCACTCATTCATTTATCGAGTCACCTAAACACTCATCAAGTCACCTGTTAGTCCTCTATTTAAGCAAGACACCTCATCAACAAGTCCGATAGTCAACTAGCTTCTTATCTCTTCACATAGTCAGTAATCAAGTCAACTTGTCAGGTATAAAGTAACCTACTCTTTTTTCTTGTCATGTAGTCAATAAACAAGTCATCTAGTCAGTTATCAACTTATCCAGTAAATCATCAAGTAGCATTCTTGGCCATCATGATACGTCGCCAAACATTCCCCCAGTTAGTGAGCTTATTACCTGGTCAGACATACACCTACTAGTCATCCTTTCAGTCACTGAGTCATCACATCACCAAGTTAACTTGTGAGTCATCACGTCACCAAGTCCCCAGGTGAATCATCCCGTGACCTGATCATAAGAACTCCAAGCTAATCACTTTATCATCTAGTTAGTCATCAAGTTACCTGAGTCATCTTAGAGTCCAAGTCATACAATCACCTGGTCATAGACCCTGCTTTATATAGTGAGTCATCAAGTGACCTATCAAGTTACCCTGTCATCTGAATTAAGTCATCCACATCTTGACATCTCAAAAAATAAAATCATCAGGTCAGTCATCAACACACCAAGCAAGTCTCGCTCCCCCAGTCACTCATCTAGTCTATCACCTAGTCAGTCAATTTCTGACCAAGTTGTATGGTGATCAAGCCAGTTATCTTATCCCCTACAAAGTCAGCAGAGTCATCTTGACACCAAGTCTCAAGTCACCAAGACAGTCATTGTGTCGCCTCATTAGTCACCCTGTTAGTGACCTTGTTATGTAGTCAGTCATTAAGTTAACTAGTTATAAACTCAACTATCATATCATCTTGTCATCTACTCGGTTTCAAAGTCATCAACTCAGTCACCACTTCTAACGAGAATGAGAACTACTCAGTGTCCCTGCAACTCATCTCTTCACCTGTTACTTCTCTCTTCACCCAGTCAGTCATCTTGTCAACAAGCCAGACATTCACCCATACACCAAATCATTAAACTGCCTGGACATTCAGCCACCTAGTCAGTAACTGCCACAATCAGAGACTGGCCCTTTCCGTAGAGGTTTGAATAAACTCAACCATGACTCAGCATTCATCCATGTATTTTTAACATGTCTTTCTCCAATTTTATCACTTGGATATGTTTATTACCATCTGTCAAGTCGGGATGGGTGCATTCCACTTTTATGCGCAATATTGTTTTCTCTTTGTACTCTGTATAAGTTGAAAAGTCCTGTTTTTACATCTTGATTTAGCATGTGTGCTTTACATCTTCTACATTTGCGCATTATGTTCCTGGTGTGTTGTCCTGAAGATACATTTTTGTCTGTTACCTTAAACTTAATATATATATTTTTAAAAATAGCATTAATCTGCCCAGAAACAGCACATTTAATTAAAAAAGAGGGCTAAATTTAGCCCATTTACATCACAGAATAATTATGCTTATGAACATGTATTCTCCTCTTTAAATAAATAAATAAAGAGAGAGAGAGAGAGGTGTGAGAGGGAAACAAAGAAAGAGACATTGTCGAATCCCTGCAGTGTGTGCCTGTACGTGTGTGCATGAGTGTGCTCTGTGGTCGTGGGAAAGTGTATGGTCTGTGTCTTGAGTATGTGTCTTAATGTGAGCGTGTCTGTGTGCGTGTGCATGTGCATGTGTGTGTGTCGCTGAGAAGGGACACAATATGGCACCATTAAGCCACTTCTAATAACATCACATACAGCATGGAGCCTCTAAGACCACAGTGGTCTCCGTGCAGGCCTGTGTGTGTGTGTGTGTGTGTGTATATGTGTGTGTGTGTGTGTGTGTGTGTGTGTACTATGTTTTGTTCATAACGTGGTTTACTTTTATTGATTGTGGTTTAGGCTGAGTGTTCAGGTGCTTGTGCTTTGAGAGAGGTATTATGCGTGTATATTTATATAGATGTGTGTGTGTGTGTGTGTGTGTGTGTGTGTGTGTGTGTGTGTGTGTGTGTGTGTGTGTACGTGTGCGTGCTGTGTACGGTACACGCGTGCAAGTCTTCAATACAGAGTATACACACTCACATAAATCTTACCAACACAGGCCAGGACTCATGTTCATCTTTACCTCAGTTACTGTGACTGGCTGGTTGAGCACCTGTTCCTGCTGATTAGTGTGTAATTGCTTGCTATGCTTGCGGACACAAACTGTTAAAAAAGTGTTTCCATTGCAGTTTTGCAAAATATGGCTTATCAAATTGCCTTAAATACCAACTCGTGCAAGTGTAAAAACTTTTTTTGTGATAAATGGGACTATTTTTTTAAATAGTCATGTTGCCATTAGATTTATTTTATATTCACAATTGCAATTTGTGCAGTTTGAGGGTTAATGGAAACCTGCCTAGTGTGCCAATGGCGTGCTTCCTCAAAACTTGGAACATCTGCAGCATTGTTTTGCAATGCTTCTGATTAAAAAGTGACCTGTTCAGTGTGACCATCCCAAGGCACACCTGTGTAGTTGATAATGTTTAAGCAGCATTTTGATATGCAACACTTGTCAGGTGGATGGATGATTTTGGAGAAGAAAGCGCTCACTACTATGGAATAAGCAAAAGTGTTTCAATTTTCTCAGTCTGTAAAGGAATTACTATATCATATCCCTGCTGAGTCTCACTAATGCTGTCTGGTTTTCGTTCATCCTGCTTACATCTTTTATATTCTTCTATACTTCTCTGTCTATAAAACACTCTGTTTTGTAGCTTTGCAAATCTGCCACCCTGCCTAATGTCCATCATCAAGGAGCACAGAAAACATGAAATCTAATAGTGTTGGTAGAAACAGAGAAATGCACATGATATAGGCCATTGACACTGGCATCATGACCTCAGTCAGGTCTGAAACAGTTCAGAACCTGCGTTTCTTTTCAAAAGAGGCAACCTTGTCTCGGTTTTGTGCCAAAGCTGTTCTGCTGCAGGGCAGCACATAATGAAAGTTAATGAGGGTTAGTGATAGCCAGCTAACTTATTCAATTTCTCATTAAAATGTCTGTTTTCTTCCTGCGGGTATTAATAACGTCCCCAAACTCTGACAGTGTGGAGCCATTTCTATGCTGACGAGCCAGTCAAATGAATTTAACCCCAGCAACAAGTGTCAGTGGGACAGCATTCACAAATGACTCACTCATATCAGGGAGTGAGCTCATAGATCAGGGATTCATTTCAGACCAGGGCTCCTGCAGCTTAAGGCAAGGTAGATTTAAAACTTTTTAAGACATTTTAATGCCATCTGGAAATGTTTTTTTCTAATAACCAAAAATTGAAGGACAATTTTATTCTGCCCAAATATTTACTTAATATTTACTCGTAAAACACTCGTAAGACATTTAAAAAGAAAAACTAAATGTTGAAGAGCAATCCTTTTTAAAAAGGAATACATATCATTTTATCATAAAAGTATCTATTTTGTTTACCAATGTGATATATCTGGCATTTCTGGCTAGTTCTCTGGGCGATTTTCTGTTTCTCATTCTACATGGGAAATTCTGCTATTTGACTTTCCATCATGATTAGTTTAAGAAAAGGAATTACTGAATTATTTAATAAAAAAAATAGATGTTGCAGATCATTTTGAGATTTTACGATGCAACGTCAGAAAAAGAACTATTAATAAAATCTTACTTCCCATGTCTGAGCCTTTTAAAGACTTCTGAAAGATTAATTTAAGTCAATTTAATACCAATTACAGCCTAATTTTTAGATTAATGAAATCAATGCCTTTAAAGACTTTTTAAGGATATGCGGGAGCCCTGCAGGCAGCCTGCTTTCCCCAACAACTGTTGTTTTATTTTTCTTTTAATGATCCAACTATTTCCTGTCCACATTCTGCACTTGAACACTTGAACATACTTTACACAAGCTGATCAGAGGGATGTTTTCTTTCAATGCTTTTTCAAACCATTTCATGCCTTTGTTTGATAGCTGACAGTAGAGAGATGACAGGGAAGGAGGGCAGTGAGAGATGAGGTATGACATGCAACAAAGGTCCCCAGCGGGACATGAACCAGCCTTAACCCTTGACGTAAGCAGGTTAAATAACAGTCTTTTTGCAGTCAAAACACAGTCAGGACATAGGGATTACATTCAAACTGCAGACAAACAAGATGTTTTTGTCACAAATCCAATAAGTAGAATATTTAATGCTCGCAGTGTTATTTTGAAGCCGTTAGCTCATGTGTAAGCATTGCTCACCAACAGTATCTGCATTGATTAATGTTTTAACAGTGTGGTGTAGTTGTGCATATGTTTGCCAACTACTGAAGTGTTTCTCCACAACAAAACAAAAACAGAAAGCTATAGAGGAGATAAACACTGGAGGTGTATATCACATTTCACATTTTAGGAATATAAGAAGCCTTATGCTGCGCCCAGTGACAGTGCCAGGCGATGTAAACATTCTGGACTCCGCCCAAAACATGAAGGGTGCCCGGGGTATGGTCCTGCAGGGAGATTTTTCCCCATTTACAGCAGCTATATGCACCATTTTAGGTGCCAACTGAGATAACAGAAATCCTAAAAATCTATACATCATTTATGAAAAATATGATAGTTGCCAAGGGAAAAAAATCATCATGTAGAGCTTACATTCTGTTGTATTCTATTCTATTCCAGCTGTCTTCATTAATGCAGAGTAAATTTGATCTTCAATATTGTGGACTGAACATTAGGCCAACAGAGGAGTATTTCCGCAATAATATTAGATTTCTTTGGGGAATATCTTAGTACACTGACAAATGCAGGGCCGTCCTTATTCTAAAGTTACATATCTAATGTAATGGAAAAGAAACACGATTAGAACATACGTTGAAATGACTTGGTCCACAAAAGCAGAGGCAGAAAGCCTGAGTCAACAAGTACAGTTGATAATCTCCAAGGTGGGAATATCACATGTATGGTGGTAATGGGAATAAAATGACGTATGCAGTTGTTTGCTCTTTGGGGAAGCTAAATCTGATTCAGGTTGTCACTTGAATAGAAATACAACTCTTCAAGACCCCGTTAACTCCTGATTCTACAATGACGGTCTTAGTGAGAAACAATAAAACAATAATAAAACAACAACATGGAGTGTGATGGGGACATCAGCAGAGGAAACACATCAAGTAGCGGCCGCAGTATTGAGACTTCATACGGCGTGACACCTCCATATGGAAACGCCATATGTCCTCATCAATACAACATACTAATTCATTATACATACCCACACACAGTCAGCAAAATAACACATACAGCACACACACATACAGCATCATGCACAAACATTAAGTCAGCACGCACACACACACACACATGATTACACTCCGGCACAGTTTAGTTGGTGTAATGACCCATTTGGCATTGAGCAGCATCTGTTTAGCAAATGAAGACTTGTAGTGGGGATGTTAGTAATTTTCTCCCTGACACACTGAGCAAACAGGGGAGGCAGGATCCTCTTTAGCACTTACAGCCAACGGCCTGTTGTTCCCGCATGGCGTTGTCATTCTTCTCTCTCCTCCCTATCCCTCATGTCACCAGCCATTGTACACCAAACACACACAGCACAAACACCATGAAAGAATCCACTACCCTCAGCTCAAACTTCTACAAAAATGAGAACGCAAAAAGCCCAATCAAAGTCCTAGAGTCACTGACGATGAGAAATGATTTTTCCACACGCTAAGAAAAAAAAGAAAACATCTTCCAAAATTATCCTTTCAGTCATGTTGCTTTTTATATTTTCCCTGCCTTCTTGCTCTTCTGGAGGGAGGACCAGGCAGTGACAGCCTGTACTTTCTGCTCTGTCATTATCAACCAGGAAGCAGACTGAGCAGAGTGATGGCCACCTCCTGCAGAGCGAAAAAGGCTCGACAACTTCTTTTTTTAATCACTAGAAGTTTAAAACCCAAAGAACATACAGTAGGAAGAAGGTAACGATGTGTATCCAGCAGGCGAGCAGGGCAGGGCTTCATTTAATGGATGTAAAGGACACATAATCCGTTTGCTTGCAATGGTTCAATCCTAAATATACCCCCTGTGTAGTGCACAAAATATTAAAAGCAAGAATAGCATAGTACAACTGTGTATTATTGTTTAGCACAAGTCTGTCAGTAGCATTATTCTCTTTTGTCATTTGCATTTTGAAAAAAAAGGAAGTTCTGCTAAATTTTGCTACTGCAGCATCACAATTTACCATTCATAACATACATACACTATAAGCTCGGGGCAAGGCTCGCAGCCAGACACTCCATTTGCCATGAAGAAAAATCTTGAAAAATCTAGACAGCAACTGACATGACAAGACATGTTCAATGGAGCACTACAGTTAAACCTAGTTGTGAATTTTATCGAGAATTTTTCATAGCAAGATCGATATCAGTTCAGGCAAAACAATCAAGAGCATCGTGTAACTCCAATATGTATGGAGGACTAACCAGGTCATAGTTCTTCATCTGCAGCCTGTAGATCGAACCGTCTGCAAGAGTGGGCCGCACTCTGGGTGAAGCCGCACACAGGTCGAATGTCAATGCCAGACTAAATGCACCATTAATTGGCAGCATTGTGTAAGCTGACTTTTCACCCTGACACACACACATATATACACACACACACAGAGAGAGAGAGAGAGACACACACAAACACAACATATATGCTGTGAGCTAACAAATGTTAGAGTTTAGGTGGTTGTGTATGCAGCTTTAGGTACAAACTTTATATGATGGACCCTTAAACACACAGTCAGCTGGGGTCACACATTAGAACTATAAAGTATGAAATGTCAGGCTAACTAAGAAATTGAGGGATGGTATGGACACAAAAAGGAAAAGAAGAAATAAAAGAGAAAAGAGATGAGGTCAAGAAAGAGCACTGGAGGAGAAAGAGCAATGAAATCACAGACAGATAAAAGAAGTAAAAAAAAAGAAGACAGCGTCTAAACGGTGATATGATTTATTATCGGCACACACATACACACACACCTGCAGGTAACCCTGATCCTCTCAGTTTCTCTGTCCTTTACAGTTTCATTCCCTGTTCCCTTTACTTTCCTCGTTCCTGAAGTATTGCTCATGTGATTCACATCCTGAATTTAGAAAAATCCAAGTTGATCATGATGATATTGACCCTTAAAAAGCGGCAAATTGGTGATTTTTACTTCTTTAAGATGCAAAAACTGGAAGGAAATGCGGAAATTAAGATGTGTCTACATTCTCTTCTAACAATTTCAAGACCCACTTTACATCAACACATTTACAGAGAGTTCTGTTCACTAAAGCATATCCTGCGTCAACCTTTTTTTTTTTTTGTTACTGTAAAGGCACTTCACTTAAATAATTTATGTTTTACATAAAATTTGCATTACTTCTTACCATTCTTCCACTTCTACCTTTATGTTTTTATGTATGCAAACAGCTATATATCCTGTTTTGCTGCTCTGCTGCAGCATCCTCTGCCTGTGGTGCCTCTGATGCTGATGCTGCTGTGGATGTTATCTTCATTTGCGCTCACTGCATAAAGTTCACCTTCTCTATCTTTCACTCTTGATCCCTCAACTCCAATGTTGGGCAGTAACAAGTCATACAATCATTTTCCCCAACAAATTGCTGTTAAAAATAAGGCCAAATGCACAATTTTTCTAAACTACATTAAAACACTGTAAATCTCGTTGCGTTTTGAGCCATAATAACACTCACTTGTATGATTTTACGGTATTACGCAGTGTTAAATTTTTACAGAAGTTAGCCTGAGGGACAGATGCCACAGGCAACAGTCATTATTTACAATATTATATCTAGTTTAGTTACAGTATCACCATTTAAAACTCACATGCTATTGTAAAATACTGTGATAAATAAACTGTTAAATGAATTACTGCACTGACATCTTAAAATAACAGTAGGATGCTGGTAACTATAGCTGCCAATAGTTTAAGGTAATTTTATGGGAAAATTTGTTACAGAGTAGGTCATGTAACAATGTGCTGTTGAAAATTTGGCAATATTACAGTTCACTCAAAACAAATGCGTCATTAAAACCTTATTTTTGTTATGGCCCCCCTACAATTTGGAAATCCAACAATCAATCACATCCTCCAATTAACTGAAGTAATTGTAGCACACACCACACCAGCATGAGATGGAAACTCATATATTCATTGGCTGGAAATATTCTCAATAATTAGATTTTGTTAAGAGGAAAGATGACAAGAACACTGATACTGAAGGTAGCTGTATAAAGACTATTTCCACTGCGAAAAACACAACTTCAAACCTCATGAAAACTTACTATGACCAGAAGCACAACAACGTGAAACTTGTGGTCCGACACCCCACCAAAGGTGTTCCCTCCTCAGCCGTGGGGGATAACTGTAGCTTCACACTAGCTAAACAACCAAAAACTGGGTTTTAATCATGGACAGCAGCAAGCAAGGAGACAAAGAACTAATGAAGCTTGTGCTGAATATTTAGTGGATGAAACGTTGCCTTTGATTTTCTGTCTTTCAGACTCATCCTTGGAGAAATAACGGTCACAGGCAGCAAAAGACTCCCAGCTAAACTGTGCTTACCAGAGATTACCCCGACATTCCAACATAAATTTTGAGGAGACAGGACACAATAATCAATGGTTTGGAGTGACAGAAAGGTTATTTAACAAGTAGTGTAACACATTACTGTTGGCAGGAAGTAATAACTAAAGTAATTATATTACTTTTGTAACAACACATTTACGGGTCAATCTGGTGACCCATTTCCAAGCAAAATTGCTGTCTGTACGAGTCTATTCCATCACTAACAGACAAATCTATTTACAATTGAATTTGTAATAATCTACATTTCATAATTTAGGAGATCTACATCACTATTTCCACATTATTTTCTATTTATTTCCTGGCTATAAAGGACTCCAATCAGTCCTGAGAATCTTTGCATCTTATCTTCTGGGATGCAGCTCACATTCCCAAAACTGAATTCAAAAGCAATATTGTCAAAATAGAATCTCTGCAAAAATCTTAATTTACTTTAGGTTTAGTGGCAACACCAAGCAGACATACTGAATTTGAAAAAAAAACTGAAAAAAAAAAAAAAAAGTGTCCTGTTGATCACAGAGCGCGGGCACTCAGTCACATCACTAAAGTTCTTCTCTCCGAAATTGCCACATTTCAGTTTGGGGTCTCCTCTGCAGCCTTTCTGTTTCTCCCACAATAAAAACATGTTAATAAAAATCTGAGATTGTGTCTCTGAAAACTGCAGATAGTGTCCCACAGTATAGTGAAAGCCACTTGTTATCACACTGATTACAAGCTTCCCTCCATCTCTCTCTCCTCCTCTCTTCATTCCTCTGTCTCTTCCCCTCTCCTTGTGAGATGTTCAATAGTCGTAAATCAACGTCACAGCGTGTTTCTCTGATAACATGAGACATTTATGAATAATAAATGCCTGCTCTCCCACTCCTTATTACTTATTGACTTCTTATGTCATATTAGAATAAATGAAGGGGATAAAAAGGACTGGCAGGGTGTCATAATGATCACATCACATTCTCCATTTGTAAGTAGGTGTTTGTTTCACTTACTTAAATGGGAGATTTCTGGTTCCCATTTATATGTTTCATGACCCACTGAACTGATATGTCAACTTTCTACTGCGCATTTTGAGACCTCCTTGTGGAGATATGGGCTTGTTAGGAAGACAAAGACATACATCTATCTCTGCACTTGGTGAGGTTTCACATAAAGCATTGGCCATTACATGACAAACACCCAAAAAGCCCCCAAAAAATTATCATCCGGGTGTAAAATGCCAGTCAATATCAGCCCATGCCCACATCACTTTATTCAAATCTCAACATCAACAACACCAGCTCTGTGAGCAGAGCCACAACACAACACACTAATCAACACTTGTCAACTTGCCAAATGTTTCTGAAAATGAACACTTGCCGACCGTGTGAAGACATCTGAACCTGCAGCAATGACTCACACCCATGGCTGTCACACGCAAACCCACGGGATATGATGTTTCTTCCGTGATGAAGTTGACGATCGTGGGGATACTTTTTAATGATGTGATAATGTGATTCAGGCAGCAGAGATGACTTTAAGAGTTGCACATGATGGGCACTTACTGTAACTTCAAGGCAAGCAAGTTCTATTGTGCTATTTCTGTTGTATAGAAGCTTCACTTGTACCTAAAAAGGCATTATTTACCTTTGAAATTAAATTAAAAAAGCCTCTACTCAAAGTTTTATTACTGTCATTACTGGTAGCATATATTGTATTCATTGATATGAATTTACATTGTAAAAAAATGGAGACATAAAACAACAAAATGATTGGAGATGCATGTGATATAGCAGAGCAGTTGTTTCAGGACCATGGACAGCTCTCCTTGTTATGTGTAGGGGCTGCTAGTGAGACTGTAGGACGCTCGTGCGCTTGCCGTTGTACTGAAATATCTCTGAGGAGATGAACAGCGTACCTTCTTTGCCTTGTGCTAAACTGAATTTTCACACCCCCCTCTGTTTTCGACCCTATTATAGCAACACACAGGCTGAATGGAAGTGACAGGGAAATGGGCTATGTTTAAAAATAAAACAGTTTAGTTAGGCTACAACAAAAAGTTCACTCTTCATCTGATTTTTGGGTCTGCCAGCTGCCTTTTTGGGTGGCACAGGCACACCCTGGCACAGTCGTGGCTATACAGGTGCGTGAGTTACAGTGAGATATGGTCAGAAATATAAGTGCACCTTGAAGAAAGGGTTTTTTTGTCAAGTTTTGTGATATTTTGCTTTCAGAAACCAAATAGCTGCCACAAAAAGAGCAAAAACCTTCAATAAGTAACATTTGTAACCACTTCCAATTGAGAACCTTTTCCCATTACCTACAAAGCCACTAGAGGTAGGACAAGTACTAATGGGTCTCGAGTTTGGTGTCTGCGTCGCCTGTTGGGGCTGTTCCATCTAATCTCATCACCAAGGACAAGCCTGCAGGAGAGTAAATGTAAGCAATGTGTTATGGGCCAAATATTAACTAAAACTTTATTGCTGTACACAACACATTGATGTCTTTAAGAGTTGAAAATGATGCATGATCAATTTAGATGTGAGTGATGCGTGGGGATCTGTAGGAAAGTGTGCTCTTGAAGAGGATCCACAACCATACAAAGAGCATGTGCATTATTCTTAGAAGTTCTGTCTATATAAGTACCTGCAGTGTGGACTATGTTCACAGGTAACTTTTCCTCAAGAAGTCTCCTTTTCATACATTAAAGGAATACTTCACCAGCAAAATGATCATTTGTATATCAATTACTCAACCTGTGTTTTGTTGAGTTTGTGAAGTAAACTTTGATTTTCTGGCATGTCTTCATGGGGAACGAAGAATCCAAAAAAGGAGAAAATTCTCGATGAATCGGAGTAAAAGGGGTCCACATTTAATAACAGCAAAACTTTTCCAGTCGTATGCTCAGCACTTCCCAAACACATTCATTTTCACTAAAACTTGACTTTTTTGAACGCTTTCTTAAACAAGTAGAGCAATAGTGCATGCAGCTCTGCTTGTGCATCCCATGAGCTTGCCCATGCGAGTGACTCGTCGATGCCTAAAACTGTTTACATGGAAATTTTTTACTGTTAAGGTTACAGCAAAAATGCATGTGGTTGGGAGGCATGTGACTGATTAATTGAGACTTGGATTATACTGCACAAGTTGTGTGAGTTTGTTGAAGAATATTTTAATAGAGTGTCACGATTGGACACACAGCCCTGCTTTACTCCAAATCATCAAAATATTGTGTTTTTGGATTCATTGCTCACTGTGGAGGCATGTGAGATAAACTTTTCTTTCACAAATTCACAGTTTAGCATATGCACATTTTTTCCAATGGCATGGCAGGTTTTACCAACGTGTTAAATTATCTGAATGACACTTTTTTGGTCTATTTGTACCACAACATAGTTTGTAGATAAATTATGATGTATACTAAACCTAATATTGAGTTCACATCACAAACTGTTATATTGTGAGGATCTTTTACAGGGGGCTTCCTAAAGAGAGGTCTGCCATACAATCAACAATTTCCCCCCACCTTTCAGTAAGTGGGTACTTTCTTTCTAATGCAAGTGGACACAGTCTGCAGCTACTATAGTTCTACTCCTCCTGCAATTTTCTATCATTACTTTGAGTCTGTGAAACAGATTTTTAAGTTAATGCATAAATACTGTGAGCAATTTATTTTCAAGTGCCGTCCTTGGCTGTTTCTCGACGCCAGATGGACTCAGAGTTGTGATTGGTTCTTCCACTCGAGTCATCACGCTGTTCAACACACCGACTGTTCCTAATGTCCCGTTCCAAAAACAAGCTCAAACATTTCAAATAGGACATTTTCGACTTCTTGACAAGAGTAAGGACTGTGCAACAGCGTAAAACCCATTTGGTAATCCATTTCTAAAGATGCCCCTCTCTTCAGGAGGGAACAGTGCCAACTCATTTTGCACTGCAGACTCAGGGAAATAAACAGCAAGAGGAAAATAGAACAACTGTTGCGTTTCACAAGGCCAAATCCCTGGGCATGAGTAGACTAGATGAGCTCTAGGACACAAGTTGACATTATGTTTCATTTCAATAACAATACCTCCGTGAAGTCAACTGCCTTTGCAATATCCCCAGTGGGAAACACACTCATAAACACACACAAAAAACAACAAACAACATGATGTTCCACAATTAATCGGCATGAATTAATTCCCGATACGTTTAATTAAACCCAAACTTTTAAACTTTAAAAGCAAAGGTTAAAGGAAATTTCCTGTTTTCTGGTCTTAATATGAGCCGAGCAAACACACAAATACACGCATGCTCGTGTGCTCATGTAGACACACACACACACACACACACACACACACACACACACACACACACACACACACACACACACACACACACACACACACACACACACACACACACACAGAGTTCATTTTCCCTGATATTCCCTCTGCATCCCTTTTAAAACCTGCTCTATTGACACTACAGTGTTCCACTGGGACCCCTAAGAAATAATGTGCTGGCAGATTTATTGCAAGCGCGCGCGCACACACACACACACACACACACACACACACACACACACACACACACATACTGCAATGAGGAAATGTGTTTATAACACACCACATACAGGAACACACTTAAATTATACATTATGATACACGCACACACACACATACACACGGTGGTATTCATCATGCAAACACTCTCTCACACATGTAAGCTCTTTCCTCTTACACTCGGGGAGATGCACACAATGAAATACAGTGTAGTGCAATATTTGTGCTGCACACACATACTCCCACACACACACACACACACACACACACACACACACACAGTTGCAGAGGGAAGGAACCTATTTAAATGCTAAGTAAGCGGTCTCTCCCTTTTGGGGCGATGTGATTATACAGCCGATCTCATAAGCAATGCTTCACAACTGGATTTGCACATGTAGAACTTAATTACAAGAGGCCTCGCTTCTCTCTGTGTGTCGTATTCATGGGAGTATATCTATTGAGAGAGGTGGGATTGAAGCTATTACCTCACTTCTGTGTGTGTGCGGATGTGTGTGTGTGTGTGTGTGTCTGTGTTTGTATGGCCAATCTATCAGCAGTTTAGCCAAGATTAATGTTTACATAAACAGGTTTGGGCTCAGTTGCCAGATTCTCTCTCTAAACTCTCTCTCCCTCTCTCATCACTTTTCCCCTCTCTCCTTTCCCTGCCTTTGTTTTAATGTGTGTATTGCACGCACGCGCACGCACGCGCACGCACGCACACACGCACACACACACACACACACACACACACACACACACACACACACACACACAGCGACACATTTTGCTGATCAAAATAGGTTCAAGTTTCTATTATAGTGTTTTCCAACTCAATGGGAAGTGATGGGTACGAAGAACCAATCCCAGGTACTCTGTGTTTAGTGCCAGTTAGCAAATTATTGTATTGTAGCAAGCTAATCAAATGCCCAGTGAACAGCACCAAGCTTTGACGCCAATTTCACATAGTGGCCAAATGTGGAATTACAAATTCCAGGTCTCATCACGCGCTGCCATGAGACTCAAAAAGCCACTAGATGGGTTTCCATTACAAATTGCTTCAAAATTGCTTTCCATTATAAACTTCAGCAATATTGCAATGAATGAATGTTTAAAACATTAGCAGATTTATTTTTATTGCAGCCACCAAACTAGCCGTCATTATTTCCAAATGAAGGCGATGTAGAGGTGTGATGGCGAGCCCCTTATAAATGAAAACGGCCACGTATGAGGGAGGTGATAGTACGCGACTTTACAGAATAATTGTGAATTCAAAACCTCTGAATGATTTGCTCAACTTTGAAGAGTTATGTGATGCAATAACACCTCTTGTGCATCATGATCGAGGGAGCCAGTTCCTACTGACTTGCGCAAAGCCATAGCATTATGTGACCTGTAAAAGTGAAAAAAAGTGTTTCCATTACAGTTTTGCGAAATATGGCTTTTTTGAATGTCCCTTTAAGTCTTGTTTTTTACCAAAATTCCACCTTCTTATAATGTAGACTTTTACTGAGTTTTTCCCCATTATATTTTAAAATTAAATAGCACAAAATGTCCTTTAATAAACCTGTATAACTGCCTCCAACTTTTTTTCATAGGCTAACAACAGCTTATTACTTCCTGCATTTTGGAATGATCTAATATGGGTGTAATTCCTAGAGATACTGAGCTGTAAGAACAAATATTAAATTGCTGTTGGTAGAGTATTCATCAGAAGAACATTCTAGCTCACAGACATAAAATAAACCTTTTGCATCGGTTGTAATGATGACACATTCAGTATAAACACCGATTCATGTTTCATCTTCCTAATCCTATAGAAAACAACATGCTTATACTCCTGAATAAAAAAACATTTCAGTAAATTTAATGAATAATGCAGCAGAGTTGCCACATTCCTCCCTGAAAGCACTACTACTCTTGTATTACACTGGCTTGTTTACATGTCTTTGGTACTTCTGAATGTTGATCTTTAAAGTCATATATTTCTTTACCTTTTGAGAAGTGAAAAAGCAACAAAGTTTACAGACATAAATATTTCTGCCAAAAGAAATAATTAAAACTAACTTGATCACGTCACAAAATATTTATTATTTGCAAAATGGGATAAAAAATTTTGAAAAATGTAATGGAAACCATGGAAACCATTTGGTATGTAATGTAAGTCTGCAACAACCCTTCATCCAGACATTATCTATTCCTGCTTATCTTGCACAGGGTTTGCAAGGGGCTGGACACTTTCCCAGCATGTACTTGCAGGACGACCTGAGGCAGCCAGTCACACAACTTCACGTGTTAACTCCTATGGGTTCTCCAAAATCTACTTTGCTTCAGACTGTGAGATAAAAAAAAATCATATAAAGAGCATGCAAACTTTACATAATGCCTCCTGCCTAATGCCTAAGTTTAGTGCTACATAACGTCCTGCAGTGTAACTTATCTGCGGTTTGCAGAAACATATGATGGCAACATTTTACCTGATGATTGGATAAAGATCACATAAGCTGGCTGTAAAGACATCCAGTGGCCATTAAAAGGATCACAGCATAGCCCCACCTATCCGCTCTCTTTGACAGCAACACTAACTCCTGCAACAATTCCCACAACTGCCCATAAAATCAGCACTTCACACATATTTCTGTGACTGCACTAACTGAGAGTTTAACTCCACTGTTATAATCCGACTGTGGTGTTTGCACAGACCCGTCCTCGCGCTCTGTGTATTGTTAAAAGGACCTCATAATCACATTTTTCACGGTCAGAGACACACATTTAGTTCTGTAACCCGCTGATCTGAAACACATTATCCCCCCAAAAACCATAAACTGGCAACCAAAGCTCAGAGAGCACCTTCTGGCAAGAAAAGAGACAATTTGAGCAAAAAAGTCTTCTGGCTTGATTTAGACGGTGGCACTGGCACAGTCACCGGAGTCGGTGCCAGTGTGGACTCTCTGGTCGAGGAGGAGGTGCAGCCCAGCATTATAATGCTCCAGCTGCAGTCAACACAATGTAGCCACGCAGATAAACTTGTTTTCAGAGTTGCATTTTGTCCGGCCGCAATGTGCTGCAGCATATAGCTTATATTCAAATCATGGCTAAAATGGCGATTTCTGGTATCATCAAATGGATTCATTCATATTTTTCATATCATGTAAAGTGAATCCCACTGATAGTTTGCCCTCTGCTCCAGTTCTATAGAAACTATGTTGTATCTCTTCTCTCCATTAATAAAGCCACGGCTGCTATGGAGAGAAACTGACGGAGATAAATGGAGAGAGAGAAGAAGGAGGAAAGGGAAAAGAGCAAGAGAGCAGGACACTCGAGGATAGAAGAAGCCTCCATTGTTTCTTATTTTAACACACAGACACACACACACACAGTTTCTATTTTCAATTGCACTGAGGGGACTGGAATAAGAAGAGTCCCCAGAGGACAAATGGGTTAACCTGTCATTTTAAAGCCTTCACACAAACACACCCACACACAGACACACACAGGGTTTGTACAGTTCTGAATGGCCTCATGAAATAATACAATCAGCAGGTTATGTGTAGGAATTTTCTGTCCTTCCTCTCCTGGAATAAATACTGATCATCTATATAACTGGACTTACAACATTAGGAAATAGAACAAAATTTGGTCCAAATCAGAGCTATAAATGATTATGTGCAACAACATTTAGAAGGTGGAAATAGCAGTTTGACACAGTGAGTGTTTAAGATCTTATGTCAAATGAGTTTGATTTCTGAATGAGGAAATGTACTAACATTGGGGCTTAACTGGCTGTGACGGTGTGGTGCCTGTTGGCTTTAATTGCCTCGCTGTTGATTTGAAGCCATTTAAACAGGCTGTGACATGTATAATCCCTGTTGATTTAAATTTAGTTGTAGCCGTCTTTGATCTTTGCCACCTCTTGCTGCAACAACCAAGAAGTCTGACAGGAAGTACGGCCTCGTGTTTGGTCTGCGCCGCAAATTCATTTGCGTTCAGCCCAGGTGATAAGCTTCAATTCTACACAGAAACCAGTGCAACTAGTGTCAATCATCTCTGACAGGGGCGAAGAAGAAAAGTCTATATGAGATTTGCACAGCGGCCACTGTGGCCACGCATAACAATCACAGGATGATGGTGGATAGAACGTGGTGTGAGAGGAGCAAGTGAGGTATAGAGTCACACCAGGTTAGGTAAGGCAGCAGCTCAGACCCGGTTCTAGATTGCTTTCTTCAGGACTGTATGCCGAATTATGAAATGTTTTCATCCAAATCCAAATGAGCACTAATTTTAGGGTTTGAGGACATTTGAGCCTTAGACATGACCTCAGCAGAGGTTGCAAGGTGATCCACCCCAAGAATATGTTTTGATAAACAGGCCCAATTTTGTGCTCTTTTATGCACTATGGCAGTGATACTCAACTTAGGGCCCACAGGCCAAATCTGGCCCCCAACAGGGTGCCAGGTGGTCCCCCAACCCACTTTCTAATTCACAATGAAGATAAAGTGATTCAGACTGGGAATTCTTCTTGTATATATAAGGTGCCAGAGTGCATGAACCAGAATCAAAATAGAGCTTATATGTTTTTGTACAAAGCACTTATTACACTCCAATTCTACTCAACTATTTTTCTATTATATTACACTGACTTTTTCTTTTTGGTTGGGTAAGTTTAAACAGATTTTGATACTAAATTTATTATTCATTATTATTTGTATTTATTTTTGTTTATTTATTGTATTTTGTTTGTTTATTTATGTTCTGGCTTTGATTACACATCACTGACAATTTGTTTTTTTTACCATATATTTTACACAGAGTTTTTATTTCTAGATTTATTTTTAATTTGTATTTATTTATATTTATATTTTTTTTGTTCATTGTATGAAGTTATTTTTTTCAGATGCTGTTATCACATTACCTTTTGCTCTTGTCACATGCACTATACTAGTTGTTTTTTTTCCTTAATAAACTGACTTCATGTAATGTTCAGAAAAGGCATTGTTTGTGTGACTGTTGAAGGGTTAAATATGACATCCTTGCAACGTTTTACGAATTTCTTGCTAATTCTTTGGGTCATTTTATTGTTAAGATGCCCAGAGCCTTCTCTCCATGTTTTTGAAAGAAATCAAGCAAATTTCCACAGGTTTCAAAGGGTTAACAGAGACTTAAGACAGAATTGCAAAACAATCTCAGTTCAGGTCAGTTCAGATATATGATGCTATGAATTTGACAAGCAGCTCAGAGACAAAATTATGGATGATAAACCATGTGGCCCTGACAGCAAACGTTCTGCAGCCCTTCACTCCCACCATCACCTCAGCAGGTGATCGCACTGATGAAACACCTGTTAAACACACCGTTCCTGACATGACAGACACATGAGCAAGGTTAAGCTAAAATATGAGCTCAAATACACTGGGACATGTTCAAAAGACCATCCAGGAGCTTTCAGCAGGTTTCAGCCCCCAACAATTTACCAAACATTTCACAAAGCATGACGGAACTTTCTGATGAGTTTCCTACCTCACAGGCAGCCGGTAGCGTTCAAATCCTCTCGCACTCAAAACTTGCTTGAGATAGTTAATCCATAAAAGTGAAAGTTTTGTGTTGAATTCGGTTCAATTCACCCATTTTTGCATGACAACGCAGCTGCTAGCAAGCACTGAACGAAAACCTCTTCCTCTTGGTGCATTCAGGGGCACTCTGACATCTGACTTTTGACGGTTCTTCGTCTTCTTCTTCTACATCCTCTTCGTCTTCAACTGTGTCCAAATGTCCAGACTTCACCACACTTGTGGACTCGCGGACTTTGCGGGCGTGTTCGTGGGATGTCCACAAGTCCTGAGGGCTGTCCAAACTAACAATTAGTAAACTCCACAAGGACCCTCAAGCAGACTTTCTGCAGACTCCGACAGGGTCTGCTTGAGGTGCAGACATCAACAGACTTTAGTGATATAATTACCCACAATTCCTTGCAATTCGGACGTCAAGTTGTAGTCTCTTGAATTACAGGCCAAAAATAAATATTGTGCATTTGTGAAACAATCTAATTCATTTTATCAAAAGTTTCTTCAATCATGTACATCAACAATAATATTTAGCCACATCTTGATACAGAAATATGTAGAAAGATAAGTTATAGAGGCAATAAAAATGCATTGTATTATTTTAGTCATAATTGATGGTAGCAGATATAACAGCTGTGCAATACATGCCAAACTGGCTAAAACATGGCTGAGAGAAAACAAAAGAAGGTCTTCCAATGTAAGTTATACTCATTTTCTCAGCAACAAACATGGAGCCTGTTCATCAGTGGCTTTATAGCTTTGCATCTGACATCATAGACTTTTTTGGAAGGTATGACTGAAGTCCGCGAGAGCTCAGTCATAGGGTGGAAATTTGGACACAACCTTCTTCTTCTTCTTCTTCTTCTTCTTCTTCTTCTTCTTCTTCTTTTTTAACAGTTGGCAAACAGCAAAACTGAGCCTTTTTCTTGACATTTATTGCAGGTAAACTGGTGCAATACCACCAACAGCTGGTGTAAAATGTGTGAATATAAACTTCTAAAAAACAAATCTACAATTCTGAACCTTTCTTCAAATTTTGTTTTAATTGGTAGTTTAACTAAATGTCTGTTAGGTTCAAAATTACATCACTGTACTACGATGTATAATATCTACAGTAAGGTTTTACATGTGTTGTGGTCTCTTTGCATATCATAAACATCACATCCTCCTGTGATGTGCTTTTCATGGGCGGATTATGAGAAAATAAACCCCCTGGGCATATGCAAGGGGCCCTACCACCTCTCCTACACGGGAGCATGACATACTGGTAGTTTTTCACATCTTAGTAGTCATTATGTATATTTTATCGCCCTTAAGCATATTTTTGTGGTCATTTTGTGTCATTTTGTTTGGGTCTCTTTGAGGCAATTTTTGTCATATTGCTGTATATTTGTGTCTCTTTGAGGCAATACTTTTTGGGTCACTCTGTTGCTTTTTAGTCATTTTGTGTCTCCTTGTGGTTGTTTTGTGTCTGTTCGTGGTCATTTTGTCCATTTTTGCAGGTATTTTGCCTCTTGTCTTTTTCTTTATATGCCTTTTTGTTTCTCTTTGGGGTCGTTTCAAGTTTCTTCCTTGTCAATTGATGTTAATTCAAGTGACATTCCACAGGTGAATGCCGGGGGACACTTTACACTTTTGGCCCCTGAAAAAAACCAGAACACATGGAGGGCTCCACCTGCTGCACTGCGTTCATGGACCCGAAAAAAATATCAGAAATTAGAGCAAGATACAAGGCATACACGGGCATTTAAAAGATGTCACACACTCTTTCATTCTATGGGGAATACTGTGTAAACCCAAACTAAATGTTTATGATCTGCAATCTTTCTGAAAATGCTGGATACACATTACATATTTATTTCCATGTGACTTTGTTTTTCAACTGTTCTACTACAATCTTGGCATTTGTTTGTTATCTATGTCAAAGCAGTCTTGACTATAACTAAAGTCTATTGCACTCTTTTAAAAATAGGTTTGCAGTAAAGTCAGCAGTACATGCAGTATTTCTCATGCTGGTAAAATGTGAAAAGTACAAGAAAGCTCTGCAGTGTGCTGATGTGTGTTATCTGTAACACACACACACACACACACACACCATGAGCTGAATACCAGCCAAACCACTTCTTTTAAAAATGTTGTGGGTAACAAAGTAGAATCAGCAGATAAACGTGTCGAATCAGTTTTGCAGGACGCTGATCTTTGCCATATTATGGCTGCTGTTTTAGCAGGCTGGGGCTGCACTGTTGCTGCTGTGTACACTATTGCTCTATTTGATCAGAATCCATAGGGATTGGCCTGTCAGACCATGTTAAGTCAACTAAGGATAGGCCACGCACACTGGTAGATGTGCTGAAGGGTGAACTGGAGAGTCACAGTGAGGAGGAGGAAGAGGATGGGGGGCAAGAAGATAAGAGCAGGAAAGGGACAAGAAACAGATATAAAGGGATACAAGTGGAGCAGATGCTTCTAGATTATTATTCTACTTCTTATACAATATGTTTTTTTATGTTATTCAGTTTGCATTTAGGTCCTTAGCAATGTTTGGAATACATAACGGAAAATGTAATATTTATTTTGCTCAAATAGTACTGCAGAAAACTGTCAAAGTAAAAGACTTTTTAAAAGAAATTCCAACATTTATGTGACTTAACGTCTATGAAAACAAGAAGGTATATATTTAAGACTTTCTGGGTTGTGGGCTCATTTTCCGCAGTTGAATTAGATTGAGTTGTCAGGTAATTTGATTCAGTATAATACTATGCAAATCAACAGCATCACAAACTTCTAAAATGACTTGAATCAATCACTTTTCTGAAATAGTGTGAGCTGCTGTATTGGATTGTATAGGGAAGGGAAACGGGTCTCTATTAAACTGCCAACAGAGTATAAGTCTGGCTGGATGCAACAAGTCATTATGCCTAAATGGCAAAATGGCTTTGTCGGCAATGGCTTCCAAAATGTCACATTTGATTGTTTTGTTGAACTGATGCCCTTGCTGGTAGGACAAAAACTCACCACAGTGCTTTTTGTCAAGTCTAGCAGCTAAAATATTTAATGTGAGAAAGGGGTCTATGGTTAAGAAGCCAAGACTGACCATTTTTAAGAAAAAGGATTACAAATGTGGATCTTTGGTGTTGAAGTTATAGATTGAGGAAATGTGGGTTTGAACAAGAATTTTCAACAGAAGAGCCTAGTAATGCCAGCAGCTGAATGAGGTGCAAAATGAAAATTTAAGGGATCACTAGAGTTATAGAAATTCACCCTGAGGGGAGCATGAATGTACCAAATTTAATGGCAATCCATCCAAAGGTTATTAACCCATTCAAAACCACATGCCAACCTCACAGTGGCATTAAAAGAAAAGTCTAACAATCCCCAAAGTCAGGGAGATTCATTCCCTGGACCAATTTTGGTCCAAATCATAAACTGTATTTAAAAAATGGACATAGCCAATATGACATCACCCATTGGTTTTTGGACTCCTGTTTTGAAGCGTCACGTTTGACATTTTGCCATCTTGTTGTTTTTTTTTGGAGCCAGAAGTGACCGTATTTGGACAATAGGGTGGAGCTGTGGAGAGGAGATCTGACTGACACTATTGACAGACAGCCTGTCACTCAAAGCAGCCCTGCCAAAAACCATAGGTAGCTTTAAGCCTCAATAAAATGTTAACACATGAGTTATATAAAAATGTAACCCCTTTACAGGCATACTTTATATGTTGAAATGATCTATGTAGAGAAAAAAAATGTAAAGTTGAGCATTTTAATATCTCTCTATGTGGATTGCCTCTGTTTTGGTGTCGGCCTCAAGTGGCCATTAGAGGAACTGCAGTTTTTGGCACTTCCATATTGGCTTCATTCAGGTTGCCACTTGGTGCAAAACCGTCTACCATGTTGAAAAAATTAACTGGATGAAGGAAAGTGAAACGTTGCCATCCATAAAGCCCTACCGACATGGCTGGAAATGACTGGTGACCTTGTTCTGTCTCGAAAGGGCAATCATTATTTATACAACTGCAAAGCCATTTTAGGAAAGCATACTGAGATATTATTATTATAATCATGGGGTTTTGTAAGCTGTTTGATCAAATCATCAATACTGCTGTCTCACATATGCATACACAGTATACACTTGTTTATTGGTGAAAAAGTGATTTTCTTTACCGATGTACTATAGTTGAAGAAGGACATATCCTGAGACATGTCTTATTATATTATTGCACTGTGTATTTGTGTGTGTGTGTGTGTGTGTGTGTGTGTGTGTGTGTGTATGTGCATGCTCTGTTGAGTCCAGATTAGCTGAGCTGTGATGTGTTCCTTAGAGGCACAGGACTGGCCCTGCCCCCATCACTTCTGATGTGTGTTTCTGTTTGACGGGGGCAGAATTTCCTCCCTGAACGCCCCACCACCACCACCACCATCCACACCAACCCACAAACACACACACAGTCAACAAACATTGCATCAATTATTATAATTGATAAATTAGTGTGTTGTGTGTTTAACCCCAGGAGACCCTTTTTTCTGAGATTATAAATTCATGAAGTGATGTAAATGCACACTCACACACACCTTTTTTTTCTGAATGAAGACAATCATATCTTCCCAGTTCTTTGGAGAGCATTTAACGCATGGAGTTTCTTGGATTCCCCTCCTTTTCTTTGCCTGGGTTGTAAAATCGTGTCATTTAAATACCGTAAAATAAGCTGCTTGCTGAGGTTTTGTGCTTTCAGGGTTTAGCTATAAATTCTTTCACACAAAATATGTTAAGCTTATACAGCACAGTGACAACTGAATCTCCATTGTACAGGGCATGCACAAGTCTCTTGCTTGTTTTTGCCGAGGATTTTCGGTGCAGGATATATTTTTCGTTTGTTTAACTTTAAGCAGCCAGCAGGAGATAAAATACTTTGGTATTGCTCCGTTGCCAAGGTTTCTTCCACTTTTTCCACCCAGGACACCGAAGAAAAATGTAGTCTCACTCTGGGATCCAGTCTCATTAAAGCATATTGCCTCCTTTGTCAAGTGACGACACGCCAGGAGGAGGCCTGCGACCACAATGTCTTACACAAGGACAGTTAATAGCTGCAATCCAGACGCTGTGACCGGCGAGATGAGTAATGCTGCGAGGGACACTGGTGTCTACATTCTGGGAAGAGAAACACTAAACTTTGTAGCTGTAGACCACTAAATGACACTCTCTGGAAGTCTGTGTTAATACCAGAGCCTGAAGGGTAGAAAGTGTTGTTGTCCTGTTGGAGGTTGAAAGCAAATCACATCTGTACCTACATCATGGGGAGAGCTTTTTTACATTTGTGTTGAGGTTAATTAATATGAGTCAGAGCTTGCACGCACAAACATGCGCTTGAGGTCGTCGTGTGGAGTGCACCAACCTTCAACTGGATGATCTTTGTTCAAACCCTCATGTCAGCAGGCATCCACCCTGCTGACTATGAGCAAGACACTGAATCACTGAATCCTTATCAGCTGCAGGGCTCCTATCTGAGTCTGACCTCCACAGAGATGAGAGCTGACCTACAGGCACCATAACAATACCGCAACAAACATTGGAGTTATGGTATTATTAATAGAAGTGGAAACAATGAAACCTTAGTCTGCATGTTTTGCAGTTTGGCCAGAAATAGCAACTGGCTTACATCTCCATGAATCCCCTTTGGAAAAGTAAAGTGTAATGTAAGGTACTTTTCACATTTGAGTTTTCTAAATCCCAAACTCACACTTCATGTTTTAAACACCCTTTCCACACAGCCAAAAAATTCTGTGCTCAGAATTTTAAGTGTGACTGAGTGGTCATGATGTCACACCGGATATGATCACAGAATCAGTATTGCCTGTTAACAATACAAATAAATTTTTATCCAGCAAAAAATGTCTGCATCTTAAAAAAATACTGCTTTGTGCAACTTTACTTTGAACAGACTATATCCTGCTGTAAAACACCTAATGACAAACTGTTGTGGTAATCAAAAATTCAGAAATAGTAAATAGCCTTGCCGCCACTCCCAGTAAGTCTAAATAAAGTAAGCCTTCAGTTTTTGCAGATATTCACTGTGCAATTAACCAACAGGCTGAATGTATTTCTGCTTCATGCCAAAATGCCATTGAGCAAGTTCTTTCATATGACATAAAAATAAAGAGTCTTTGATCACTTCAGCATGCGTGACATTAAATTATCCTCGAGCTGCACAGAAGTGTAAGGATCCCTACATTGTATGGCATCACTTTGATCAAAATTGCTCTTTGAAATTTCGGAATGCACAAGTCATAATAGTATCACACATGCCAGGCAGAATACGACTGATCAGAGGTTTCTATGTAAAACAGAAGACGTATAATCAGAGCCTAAGAGAGCCACAGATCTCCAAAGAAACTCGCACTAAAGAAGCAGAAACAGCTGGTTTCCACTGGCAACCACATATTCTAGGTTTTACAATTAAAAGATGGCAACAGAATCATTGAGTAAATGTAGAAAACCTGAATGCACTAACCTGTATGAAAGGTACAATGTAAATGTAAAAGTTTGAAATTTTTGTCAAGATCATATGACATGATCTTCTTCTGCACATACAGTTTACCAAACTGACATAGAATAAGAGTTTTCCATTTTGTCCAAGTTATTAAAAAAAGTTACTTTGAACATCTATAATTTCACTTAATCTGCTGAGGAAGATCATGTGGTATGACCTAAAGCCCCAGAACAGCTACTAAAGGTCAAGCTCCCAAGATTGGTAAAAAAAAAATTAGTAAGTGAATAAATAAATCAATCTGTTAAACATTATTCACATTAAAACAGAAATGTTGTGGAACTGGACATGTTAACAGTACTAGTATTTTGGGGTGTCTGGTGGCTCAGTGGGTAAAATGGGTGCCCCATGTACAGAGGCTGTGTCCTGGCCCCAGCAGCTCCAGGTTTAATTCCAGCCTCGGCCCTGCTGCATGTCTTCCCCTCTCTCTATTCCCCTTTCACACTGACACTGTCCTATTAATTAAAGGCATTAAAAATGTTTTCAACTAGCTGATACTTTAACAGCATAATCAAATTCCTGAAATTCAGCTCTGGCCTTTGGTTTTGGTGCCACCCAAAGACTTTCAATTGTCCCATCTGATTGCCTCTTTTAAAATTTTGGGGTGCCACTGGAGGGAAATACTTCCTCGCTGCTGTTGAGGAAACAGTTTGTATTTGACTCTAAAGTTCTCATTCGACAGTTTTTCACAGATTTCCAGTAAGAGACCATAAAGTAGACCACAGCAAGAATAATTGGTGCGAACAGGCTGAATCTACAATATTTCACATCTACAGTAATGCAGCTTCAATAGCATCCTCCCTCTCTCTGCCTCTTTCTCTCTCTGGTTCATCCTGCTGTCCTCTCAGCCGGTCTTCCCTTCTCATATATTTCCAGCGCCTCTCCGCGCCTTGTCATCCCCTCCACAATTTATAGATCTCTCTCCTCTCTCTTCTCTCTTGCCCTCATGTCTCTAAATCTATCCTCCCCTCTTTATTCACGACACTTCTCCTCTCCTCCTCCAGCCCCCCCCCGACTTTGCTTCCTTCATCCGTGCTTTCGTCTTTCTTCCTCTTTTTTTTGTCTTTCGGGTCATCCGTCCTCTTAACTCTAATTGCCTTACTTTATCAAAGACAAGCAATCATTTTTAAAAAATCAATAAAAATCTATTATTCAGCATCACAACAGCGAGCTCTTTTCTACATGCGGCTTTTGTAGATGATCACATGAGCAGGGGGGATTAAAAACATTTGAATAAACTTGTGCAACTTTTTTTTTAATTTGGCTCACTTCATTTCAGTGGCTTAGCAGGGATTCAGTAAATCACAGGAGCACTGGGTGACAAACTGAATTAGTTTTTTTTTTCCTATTTTACCACAGAGCAATTATAATAGAGAAAACAGCAGTAACTGCCTCTGCACTTAGCCCCTCCTTTCTCCTCTTTTCTCTCTTCATCCTTTATATCCTCTCCGTCATCTGTCTATCTCCTCCTCTCTTCCTGCTGTGAGTTCTCCTCTTATTTCCAAACTTTCTTTGTTTTCTTCTCAGACAACTTGTCCTGGCATTGTCCTCTCTGATGGTGGAAAAGTGCATTTGGTCAAGTGGCCCACCGTTCTGAAAGAGTAACTGAACAGCACCTGGAAAAACTTGTTTTTGCTGACCTCTAGTGGTTTAACCTCTCACCTAGCTGCCCTGATGTTCAGGTGTACTCCAGGACCTGGTGACATCACGGCTGGGTGTGGTTACAGGTGCCGAGGTCCACAACATGCTTCACTTGGGTATTTAACTGGGATTCTGAAAGCAACCCAGCTGCCAGAATTAACGCTGACAGTATACATTTCTGAAAACCATGAATATGTTACTTTTGTACATTTCATATGTAGTGTATATGCTGAAACTTGAAGTTTCTTTGTGGCTATTTTTTCAATTTTATGTTGTCACAATGCTGTGGTTAATGTCTGGTTAGGTTTAGGCACAAAAACGTGGTAGGGTTGGGGAAACTTTTGGCTGTAAATCTTGTTTTGGCTTAAAATACACAGTTTGTTCACCACAAACACGGCTGGAGATGTTCAGATGTGTTTTTAAATACTGGGCTTATTTGCAAACACAAACACCCCCTGTAATTTGAAAAAAACCCCAAACCTTTTTTGTCATAATAAACATGGCTGGAGTGTCTAAATGTGTGACAAATGAGCACCAGTGTTTGAAGCAATAAACACTACTGGAAATATCCAAATGTGTTGTTAAAAAAAAATTGTTTTTCATGCAACAAATACATCTGTAAACGTCCCACCATGTTGTTAAAAATTGCTCATTTTCTTCGCCACAAACATTTCTGAAATGTCCCAATGTGTCATTAAGAAATGCCTATTTTTTGTAACAACAAAAACAGCTAGAGATGGTCCAAGGTCTAGTTAAACCCAATTCAGTAGCCACAAAATCAGGTGAAAATCACCCAATATCTTGTTAAAAAATTATGTGGTTTTGTTGCCACAAACACGGCTGGAAATGGTACTGGTGTGGAACAGGTCTGCTGCTTGTCAGCTGTCTTTTTAGATGTCACGCCATCCTTCATCCCATCCTTAAACACTCAGCTCATGTACATATAACGTAAAATATTTCACTTTAGAAACCTTGATATGTATAAAATGTAAAAATGTAACATCTCTATGGTTTGCAGAAATGTACTGTGCAACATTTTTATTCTGCGACTGGATGAAATGGAATATTTTTACATGAATGTACAGGTGCTTTAACATAGATAAAGGATACATCTACCTTCTCTTGCCTCTTCTTTTCCTCTGTCTCCTCTCTCAACCCTGCATGCTGCTGTAAACTCCCCCTCCTCTCCATCCTGGTAATAGATGGCCAGTGTTGGTCAGTTTGACGGACTCATTCTGCTGCCAGTCCATCTACCTACTGGTCAGATCTATACGACAGCAGCTTCACACTATAAATCAACACACACACACACACACACACACACACACTGGTCTCCCTCCATTCTGACGATTGATGCGCACCTTGTTGCTAAATGGTCGAGATAATTAAACCCCATGCATCCCTCCCCTGTGTGTGTAGCTGTGTGTGTGTGTGTGTTGATGCCCTGTTGTTTCACTGTTGCACACACATACACAATCAGATGACACACATGCACTCTGTTTTCCTCTCTGTTCTCACACACACCATTACACTACAAACACACACTTTCTGTCCTTGCATTCCTCCACACAATCTCTCTTTCTCTACACACACTCAGAGAGAGAGGGAGGGAGAGAGAGAAAGCACCTGCTGGGCTGTAAAGCACTCAGACAAACGGCGTCTGTGTTTGGGAAGACTTGAACAAATGGGAAAATTATACAGTGGAAGCAAAACGGGAGCCTTTCACCCAAAGGTGCATCACCCCGACTGGCTGAAGGGAATTCTTCAGCATATTTCTACTGCTTTCCTTTTATTCAAGTATGTGACTAAGGTTGTGGACATGCAAACGTGTGACTTTGTACACTGTATGTTTTAAATATGGGGTTAGAGTTTAATCTAAGCAGATCCATTTATGTGATTATGTAAAGGCATGCTGGGCTGGCCTGCAGGCACAGGGGACCCTGGAGCAGAACCTCTGTTTGAAGGGACTGTTAATATTTCTTGGTGGAAAGTCAATTAATAAAAAACAACTGCAAAGATGCAAAAAGACCAAAAAGAGACAATAAATGTTTGTCTCTCTCAGTCTAGGTGTCTTGTTCCTACATGTAAGAGGGGTGAGGGTTAACCCTGAAACCTGAGCAAACTGGTTTGATTTCATTCAAAAACATGTAAACAAAAAATGAAAATGGCCAAAAGAAATTAGTAAAAGGTCCAAGAAAATTACCTGAAAATTAGTATAAATAAATAAAAAATTGAAAAAAGCAAATAAATGAATAAAATAAACAAATAACCTGGAAAGGGGCTTAAAATTGAAAATAATTTTTGGAACAGATAATAATAACTGTAGCGCCCCCCTCATGTTTTAATCTACTAATTTCTTGCAATTTGTGGAGCCTTTCTTACTAAGTTGCTCATTGCCTTTTCCCTCATGTCTTTGGCAGAAATCACACCAATTTGCTCATTATTTAAAAGCGCAGTACAATAACAGTGAAGTGTAAAGATAAAAAAAGAATGATCACAAGACAAATGAGGACACATTTAAACTCAACAAAGCGATATTTTCTGATTTTTTAAAAACTGACATTGGGTGCGTTTATCCTGCTCTACACCTCTGTTTTATCGCTGCTGCGCTCCCCTTAAGGGACTGTCTTTCACCCATGATGCCCAGCTTTTAGCGCACTCATGTTACTTCATACTCACGCACATGCAGTTTGATAAATGAATAATGAGCAGCCTATTGGCCTTACGGCGAGTTCAACGGCCAATATAGTCAAATCAAAGTGTGAAGGTGTGAAGGACCCGAAATCTACAAATGTTCCGAACCAAGCTGCATTTTTTCTCGGCTTCTCGCTAATTCACAGACCAACAACACATTCTCACGTGCCAGTGGACCACACACACACACACACTCTCTCTCTCTCTCTCTCTTTTTCTCTCACTCACTCGTGCGTAAAAACGCTCCCCTCTCTCTGCCACTCGGTCTCTCACCTCTCACATACACCCACGGACCAGGCGCGCGCACACACAGTCGAGCGAATAACTCTTCCCTTCTCCACAATGAAAAGGCGCACACACACACACACACACACACACACACACACACACACACACACACACGCACACTACACAAACAGCCCATGATAAAAAAAAAAAAAACTTATGCGCAAAAACCATGATATTATTCTCTTACCTCGTGTGTTTTTGGAGTTAACTAATCCTAAAATCGAAGCGGCGCCGGTGACACAATCTTGACCAGACGAAAGCGTTAACATTTGCTGAAATAATCCCACCTCTGGCTCTCTGCTCGCGCGTCTTCCTCAGACAAATTCTCGGCTCTCCAAACTGACAGGATGGAAGATAGATTGATGAAATGATGGAGATTGTCTCTCCTTTGTGCCAAAATAAAAAGGAATGTGCACCCTAAAACAGTTTAGTCTTGCTGGCTGCAAAAAGACTAAAATCCCTCTCCTCTTCTATCCCTTCTTCTCCAAGATGTTTGAAGTCTGCTCCAATTAACCGCAGTTACGCATCCTCTCCTTCTCTCTCTCCTCTTTACCCCTCCGCCCTCTGTGTCTCTCCTTTCTTTCTTTCGGGATGTAAGACAGAGACAAGTAGGTAGACCTCTGTGTTCTGTCTGTCTCTGTCTCTGTCCGGGCAATGGTGTGGAAGAGTCGCTCTACTTTGTGCAGCCAAAAATAACTTCCAATCTCCAAACTGGAATCCCGCGAAGCGCTGGCACTGTAATAATCCTTATTAAATTCTTATAATGATTTCACCGCGAAACTTTTGTTGCATTTATGAGTATACACTCCTATTTTATAGTACTTTATGGTACTTTGTATCTTTGTGGTACCCTGCAATACTCCCACGGGAGCTTCAATGTAACGGTATGTGAGTAAATATTTTATTTTCAGTGAAATCTTTAACATTCCTAAAGGGACATTTACATATGCATACGCTTTATTTTGAGTTTTATTGAAGGATACTGCCTGTGTTTCGACAGTTCAATTAGGCAAAATGGGCAGAAAAGTCAACTTTAATGATGTGAAAATCGACCAGTATAGTCCCACTTTGCAGACTGGGGTTGTCAATGTATTGATCAATCAATTAATCAATCCAGAGGTGCTGTTGGAGAAGCGTCATCTCATGCCAAAAGAGAGTCGCTGCAGTGCAGGGTTCCCTTATCCTCTTAAATCCCCCACAAGTCAAAGTTTGCCGGGTCCGAAGGCCAATCAACCAACCAATCAGCTCGATCGATAACAGCAATCAGTCCATATCCAAACAAAAATCGATGATATAAAATAAAAGACGTCAAGTCTGTGCTCCTTTTCTGCGCCGTTTCTCTAATCCATCCGACAAGACATTTTTGGAAATGAGAAACCACGCGTGTTCTCCATCTCTCTCCTATGTTTTCCCCTCCTTTTTACTGTCCTTTTTTTTGTTTTTACTTTTCTCTCTCCACAGAAATACCCCCCAAATGCATACGATCCCGAGCTGCACTTCTTTGCCAAATGACACAAAAAAGTCCACTTGAATTGACTTTTAGAAATCCCTCTTGCAGCGCCGGAGCAGCGGCAGAAGGAATAGCGCGAACCCTTGAGCTGCTTCTTTTTGGATTCTCCTCCGAACCGAGTGGGAGAGAGAGAGAGAGAGAGCGAGAGAGAGAGAGAGGAGAGAGAGAGAGAGAGGAGGGTAAGAGAGGAGGAGGAAGAGAGTTGGACCTGGATCTCCTCGCTTTCAGCAACACAGAGCGACGGAGAGAGGAGAAGATAAGTGGAGTCCGCTCCTGTAATTAAAGCAGAAAAGAGAAAAGAGAAACCCCACTTTTGGCGCGGAGGACGAAATAACTAAAGATCAGATGCGCCCCTTCCTTTTCGAAATAAACCTTTCCTCATTCGTTTCCTTCAGATACTTCGCCACCTGCCCAAGGAGGGACAGATAAGAAACATACAATCTACCATTTCTTGCGGAGGCTTTTATCCAAAGTGCCTGAAGAGAGTCCACAAGGGAGCGCAGAGCAGCCAGAGAGAGAGAGAGGGAGAGGAAAAGAGAGAGAGGGGGGCGCCCGCGGTGGGCAACAAAAATTAAAGAAATATCCTTCTTCCGTACGTGTTGATATTCAAACCCACACGTATTTCCAGATGCCAGATAGTTTCCTGTCCCAGATAAAGAAGGAATGATTGTGTTGTTGAAGATAAGAGTCCAACAGAAATGAACGGGACAGGCTGCTTCACTCAGCAGCTCCCATGCGAAGGGCGCTGTTCCTTCAGCACCATGAGGCACGCACGCACGCACGCACGCACACACACACACACACACACACACACACACACACACACACACAAACAGATATGTTTTTTATTATCTTCTTCCTACATTCAAATTTGATTTTGAAGTTTTATTTTGACATTTGTAAGCGCACGCGCGCGTGTGTGTATGTGTGTGTATGTGTGAGAGAGAGGGGGCAAACAGAGGTTTTAGGTATTTTTCTTGTTTTTGTTCTCTCGTATCGTTTACATCGCGGATTTTTATTGTCAAGAGAAAATGAAAAGTTGTAGAGAGGTTAAGAGAGAGAATGGAGGTTAAAGAAAAAAAAGAGAGGAGATGGGTAACAGAGAGAGTGGAGGCTGTGAGAGAAAGAGAAGTAGAGAGAGAGAAAGAGAGAGAGAGAAAGTAAAAATGTGCAAGTGTTGCTGTTGGGGTTTTGGGAGTTTCAGGATTTTGAAAAGTGCCGCTTTGTTGCCCCCTTTTGGCGGTGGAGAAAAATTATCTGGGGGATGGAGGAGAAGAGGGAAGAAGGGGGCTGAAAGGACAGAGGGATGAGTGGAAGGAAAGGATGTCACGAAGAAATCATCACAGGGTAACTCAGAGTTGAAGGGTGAGAATGAATAATGTACAGAAACATATTTTATATTCTCTGTGGAAGAAATTATAAATCAGGTGTCAGGTGCCACCCATGCCCTCATTCTCTGTTGATAGATAACTAGTATAGTGCTAGTAGTAGTTCTCAAAAATTCATGGTTCTGTTCAATACAGTGCAGTGGTGTCACAGTTAATTCTTTTTTAAATGCCAGAGAAAAAAATCCTTGATTTTTAAATTATCATACTTTTTTGCTATTTTCAATCATTTTAATAATAGTTTCATCAATCATTTTTTATCATCAATAAGAATTAACATAATACAGTATGATTATTTTTTACTTCGAAAAATGATGGACCTATACCTAGTGACCCATGGTCATAGCTGCACATGAAACAAAAACAGCAAAAGAAACACGTTAAACCTAAGAAACAATTCTGCTTCTATTATTCCAGATAAATTTACTTGTTTTTTACTTTATTTTCTACATGTATAAAAACTAACATGATTTCTCCCTGCTGATAAATAAAGTATTTATCAGATTTTGATGTTTGTGTGTGTTTGTGTGTGTGTGTGTGTACAAAGATGGAATTATGATGATAAATACTTGTTGAAAACATGTGACAAGACTGGAACTGTGCAGTACTGTGTGAGTGGTGAGTTTGCTATGTCCCACAAGCTGTCTTAGCTCTTCCTGTTTTAAATACATAAATAAACATCTCTGTTAATTGCCCAGGACAGGAGGGCTCTGCAGCTAGTGATCCAAACCACCCAGAATATCATGGGTCCCCATCTACCAAGCATCAGTGATTTTGGAAAGGTGCTTGCACAAACCCAGAAGGATACAAGAAGATGATTTTTCCCCATTTATTCCCAATGAATGAAAGTTACTATAGCCATGAGAAATCTTTAGGCGGGTTTCCACTTACCCTCAAATTGCGCAAATTGAAATTGCAAATAAAAATAAAATACACCTAATGGAAACACATCAATTTTGAAAAAAACTTTTATCATTATCATCATTATCATTATCATATCATCATTTATTAAAAAAAAGTTTTTACACCTGTATGAGTTGGTATTTCAGGCAAGTCAAAAAAGCCATATTTCGCAAAACGGAAACACTATTTTATAGGTCACATGCTGCTGTGGCTATGTGCTTGTCAGTAGTAACTGGCTCCCTCTGGCATGATGCAGCAGGAGCTACAAGAGATGTTATTGCAATGCTTAACTCTTCAAGAGTTGCGTAGATCCTCCAGAAGTTCTGAATCCACAATTCCTCTGTGAGATTGTGTACTATCACCTCCCAGAAATCCCTCATACTTTATCGCTCCTATGTATAAGGGGCTTGCCTTTCCATTATTGCTCGCATAACACGCAC
This sequence comes from Plectropomus leopardus, assembly GCF_026936395.1. Lineage (NCBI taxonomy): Eukaryota > Metazoa > Chordata > Actinopteri > Perciformes > Serranidae > Plectropomus > Plectropomus leopardus. Next base: position 31,739,064 of record NC_142183.1, on the reverse strand, counting down.
ACATCGCCTTCAATGGGAAATAATGATGGCTAGTGCGATGGCTGCAATAGAAATAAACCTGCTAATGTTTTGAACATCCATTGCCATGATTCTTGGAATGTTATTGCCAGAGGAGAAGTCACATAACATCTCTCAGTGGAAATGCAGTCATCTCACAATTGTGTTGTATCAAAATGTTGAAGATATCACTTAAGTTTTTCACAGATGTTGAATGAAAACACACCTTTTGTCACTTGAACACAAACACATTGTTTCAAGGTGTTTCCTGGAACAACTGACTCAGTCTCTCTGAAGTGATCCCTAATCATTAATGGCTTTGTTGGCCACCAATGCCATAGACATTATCAGAATATAAACTGTCAGACATTTTTATGATCATCTCAGTCATAAAAGATCTGCCTCACTGACCTCTGAGCATGGAGACACTGCACACAGATGGTGTAAGGTCAGCAGGACCTGGCGTAAAGGTTGGATTGCATATATGACAAAAAGGTAAGACATTCAAAAAACATGAGGCTACATACAGCATATAACTCTACATCCAGGCCTCATTAAAAATCTGCATTTGAGCAGTCTTGCAAACAGTACAGCTGTAGCTCTAGGATGAACTATAATGAGTATTCATTAGTGCATGGGTTCCAGCATACCATAAAATAAGTCACAATGACAAAGAATGAGATGCATGAAATGAATTATGCACATTGGGTGAGGGCACTGTATGTTTCCAGAGCTAAAATGTGCCAAAGTTTGCAAAGTCTGAGGTTGCACAGGAGCTGTACAGACAGTGAGTGCTGTGTAATGATGCAAATTTAAAAGCATGAAATATTAACAGATGGTGAGACGGACAATTCAGTTGCACAGTGAGGAGATGTGTGTGGTGGGTCCTGTTAACGCTGGTTAGCTTGGATGATGGCTTGTGTGAAGAGGCTGTTGGTGTGGATGGGTGATTTTGGGTATCATTGACTGTCTCAAAATGGGAAGCTTTGGAACAGATGGTTAACTAGATGTGTAGGGTCACTGGCAATTCTTCCTGCCCTTTCCCTCACCCCGGTGTCATGCCGTTCCTAGATGGAGGGCAGCAGACAACCAATGAGCCACTCAGCAGCGCGGAAAATACACTGGACCTCGTCCCTGGAAGAGGAGACGGGGATGTTTAAGGATGCTTATTATTAGTATTAGTCATGTCTAAAACTGGACATTAAATGGTCATAGTTGTTCTAAGAAAAACAACCACTGTTTTACCCCAAAGGAATAATCCCCTAAAAAGCTGATGACCCAGGGTTGAGTATCAGATTTCAAAAAAAGCTCCTGCTGCACAAGTATTTTGGAGTCAATCAGCAGCAATCTATTTCCAAAAATATTAAACTGACCTCATTCTTTTGTAATATTCTTGGTGTAGACAACTAATTTGTCTTGTGAACCACAGCAAATAAAACAAAAAAGGGGCTGTTTTATTATGCTATCCAGTGTATCAGGTTGCAGCGGGGTAGGAAGTAGGGAAGCTTGAGTAAATCATCAGGGTGATCCCTGATCAAAATAACAAACAAAATATCCCGAGATAGGAATGACAAAACAGAGGCAACTAACTACAAAAAAAGAAAAGGTGCAATCCTAAACCCAGCTCCCTGACAACACAGGCAAACAGGAGAAACAAAACTGGCAGCCCCTACAGAGTCTCCTAGCATGGAGGTTTAGGGTCACAATTGTAACCAAAAGAAGCTCCAAAGGCAACAGTTGCTTAAAATGGATAAATCTAACAACAACGCTATTGGACAAGACACAAGGAGCTATGGGTTAACAGAACAGCTCACCAACACATAAATATAGCAACAAAATGACAGCAACCAGAGAGCAGCTCCTCAGCCCTTATATATCCTGGATACTCTGACTGGCTGCAGGTGCTCAGCCAAAGGCACAGGAGAGGGGAGGAGGAGCTGGAGTTGAGGCCCACGGAGCCTGAGGAGCAACAACACAGTGTAGGTTAGTCACCCATCCACCTGTGGATCCACAGATATGAACAATCCATGAGAATAGCCTGAATGTTGAACATGTTCACCATCTGAGTTTGGAGTCTTACAATAATAAGACGAACTAAATAGCCCTAAACACAATGTGCAGGCTGATGGGAGTATATATTTGGACATAATGCAAAGCACTGGACAATTTGATATTTTCATCTGATGTTGGCATTGAAAAGTCAGATGATCCCCAAAGTTATAACATTTCATCTCCTGAGGATCATGACTATGTGTAAAAAATCGAATTTCAGGACATCCAGCAGCTGTCAGTGTTGATGTTTCTGTTTGGACCAAATTTTTTGACGAGCACTGGACAAATTGAAATATTGTCATGATGATGACACTGTATGGGAAGTTTTATTTCATCCTGAGGGGGAAATAAATGTTTGTACCACATTTTGTGGCTGTCTATTCACATTATCACATGTCGCTTTGCAGTGGACTTACATGTCTACATATTATGTTCTAGGTATCCCCCTGAGTGTTAGGATGCTGCTACCATGATATCAACACAAGCACATGGTGGGATTATGCCACGTGGTTATGTTTAGGCAACAAAAGCAAATGGCAACCAACAACGGGACATCAACAAACACACATGCTGGCATGGATGGCTTGGATCAGGCAAAAGAGTCACATGGTAAAGTGAACACAAACCTGAAAATGACAGTTTTTTGGACTCATTCATCTCCCCTTCTACCCACCTGATATAGTCCTTTGTGCTACTTATATTAAGTCATTACTGGAAGTATTCAACCTGATGCTGTCCAGCGGTGTATCATGCAGACATGACAGGATTCGTCTGGTTGTGTTCTTAACTAACGCCATCTGTTGGCGTATCATGCTGCCGAAGCAGGTGTCAGCCGGCCATCCAGTGGCGTACAACAACCCGAACAAAAGTGGCAGCAGGAGCACTTTTGGTGTCCTGCAAACCACTGGTGCTCATGGAAGGGAATACTTCAAAAAAAGGGAGTAACTTGTAACCAAAAAAACTGTGGCGTAAAAGATTCAGGTCCAGGCACTCAGGATGGTTAGAAAAGCATAAAAGGCCTTATATTCATTGGGCTAGAAATGGTAGAAATACACCAATGCATATTGGTTTGTGTCTTTTTCAGGGTGTAGTGACACACTGACACTGCAAACACTTTTGATGGGTGCGTTCTCAGCTGATGGTGTATCATGTGAACAGGAAGGGTGGCATTTGACATTGGTATGTCACACCTAAATCACTGCAAAAGAGGTGGTATTTGATGACTTCGGTCTGAGATTGGGCTGATATTTCAGCTAAAAGCACAAATATCAACTTCATGGTGGTGCTAGATAAAAGTCAGGGGATTATCAAAGTCAATAGGACTCATTAACAGTAATGTAATAACTGCTGTGCTGTAGCAAACACATTGTTTTGTAGGTCTCACTTCTTAGTTTGAAACAAAGGGGTGAGTGGATGAAGACAGACTTTTCACTTTGAGGTAAAGCAGTCTCAGTGGGAAATGTTCCCATCCCATTTAAGGTTGTTGAGGAAGGTTTTTCTCTGGAATTAGTTTCCAGGGGCAGATGATCAGACCTGTGGCTTCACTCAGAGATCAGGCCTGAGTTTTGAGTGCTCAGCAGTTGGGCTTGCCGACAATTGTTGGCAGGTAACTGAGAGACTCCTATTCTGCAGTGATGATGGAGCCATTGCACTCTCCGACTGCGTCTTGGGTCTGCTTTTGAAGTGAAGTTTAGAATAGTCTGTCGGCCTTCAGCATTAGTGTGTTGGAACCCTCCAGGCTATGAAGGGCATGGGAGAATGAGGGGATTGAACCTTTAATGTTGGAGTAAAAGCTGCTCCTCTGTATTTTTGTTTTCTCTCCTGTGTTGGGAGGGGAATTCATTCCTCCAGTTGCCTCGAATAGACTGCAGAGTTGGGATGTTTGGTTTTTATTTTTATTATCTGCCCTGATGGTAGGCATGGCATGCCATTTGCTTTTGCCTGAGGGGGGATGTACACAGCAGCAAAATGATTGAAGCAAACTCCCAGAGTGAGCAAAATGGCTTGCTGAGTAAAAAAAGCTGAATTTTCAGTCCGAGACAAGTTGTGATTCAACAGGGCAGACCGAGCACCACTTGTTTTTGATATTAAAACATACTCCCTTTGTTTTGCTGCTGATTTGTATATCACAGTCAGCCTGATTCAGCGTATCCTCCCGCAGCACCACCCTGCCACCAGAGTCCAGGGAGGACCAATTTTCCCTGGAAATAAACTGCTGAAGTGAAGTCATTGTTAGCAGTGGTCAGCAGTCATAATTTATTCATTTTGTTGCTCTGGGTGGGAACACTGAAGAGCGTACTCGAGGAAGGGCAGCACGGAAACTTTTGTGTCCTCCAGCAGCAATGTGCTCCAGCATGTTTTCTCCTTCTCAAGGCTCTAATTATACAGGTCTCGGGGAAGGAATCCACATCTCATCAGCAGCTGTTGGTTAAAATGTCCAAGGGAGAGCTCAGAAGTGTGGATAAAAGCCAGCAGGCAGAGAGTCAACTAGTATTCAGAGGCAAATCCACTCGGAGGGGAATACACATCATTCACGAGGAGCAAATCTGAACCAAACTGCACAGAGGCAAACAGAGGACAGTGCAGTGTGTGACTGTCAATGGAGTGGAGTGATTAGATTTATTTTAAAAAGTGGCATTACTCCTGTTTCTCAGCTAGGTTTATAAGTCCCTGTGTAAAGCCTGTGTTACACACAATGTTTATGTGAGGTTAGTGTGTGCACTGATTGCTGTTCCTCACTGTGAAACAAGAGAGCAATAACCTTGTCGTTACTAGCAAATTAGCTATTATGTGTGTTTGTAGTCCTTCCCTGCATCTTGTTACGGTGATCCAAACACAAAACAAATTTGTTTATTTATTGATTTTGTTTTATTTGTATAGTACCATTTGCATGAATGTTACCATGAAATGCTGTTGTACAACAGTTATCTTAAAGCTAATTGTCATCTACAGTCTCTTCTCAGGTCACAATCAAAACATAAGCACGGCACAGTGAAACAACAACATAATCTTTTACCTGTAGCACATGTTTGTAAGAAAGAAAAGCTTGTTGACAAAGCTGAATGCGATGCTTTTGAATTTGATGTTGAGGGCATCAACAAATAGAACACTGTGATAATGTAAAGGAAGCACCAGAAAGGCAAAGTGGATTGCAAAATATTGCCTTCAGCAGCATTGGGGACTGACAGCAGGAACAGTCACAATATAGATAACATCAGAGCCAACAGGGAACAAAAGATGAAAACACTGCATCGGTCATAAATGTTAAAATTGCCCATTCATTTTTCATCAAAACAACATAACATGTGAGTCACTTGCTGTTTGTCAACATGTCCACTTCATCGTTCATGGCAATAATTCTAATAAAATAATAAAAACATTAGATGGGTTCATTAAATCATTCTAATTCTGGTGCTACATGGGAAGCAACCATGAGCAGCCCAAGCTCTAGTTTAAAGAGACACTGCCTTACAGAATAATCATAAAGAACAAGTAATAACATCATCCACATGGCCTACAGTCATTTAGATCCCAGCTGAATAATTTCCAAATGAACCGAAACAGCCGAAAGATGCAAAAACTGTCCAATTGTGTTCCCTGCTTGACTTCTCTCACACACTCTGAGTCTGTAACAACGTTAATCTTTTGGAAAATTAGCTTTACTGTGAGACACATTAGCAGTGAAACAAAAGGTCAAAAGAAAGATCACTATTCCTAAATCTGACATGATGTTGTTTGACACCATGACTCGCCTCTGTGTTATTTATTCAGATTCACCTTTCATTTTTGAATTTTTGAACATTTTTGTATATATTTTATTTATTTTTATTATTATTTTATTTATTTTTAAATGTATTTATTATTATTTTATTTTATTTTATATATATATATATATATATATATATATATATATATATATATATATATATAGTGTCTGCCATGCGATAGTCTGGCGACCTGTCCAGAGTGTACCCTGCCTTGCACCCAATGGCAGCTGGGATTGACTCTAGCCCCCCCACGACCCTTGAGAGGACAAGCGGTAACGGACAATGAATGAATATATATATATATATATATATATATATATATATATATATATATATATATATATATATATATATATATATATATATATGTATATATATTCGATTTCTTGAGATGTCCATTTAGGGAGTTGTGAAATGGTTAATAAAAGGCCAAGAGGAAGAAGGGGTATATGGTCACAGGCACAGCAGGAGAGGATGTCAGAGAGGAGGAGAAAAGGGGGAGAGAAAGAGGAAGACAAGGGTGAGATACAGAACATGAGAAGAACAGAAAGGAGGAAACAGAGGTTAAAGGGTAAACAGACATTTGAGAGGTGGCTTAATTGCTCCCTGCGTCCTTAGTTCATTTTCTCTCCCTCTCTCTCTCTCTCTCTCTCACACACACACACACACACACACACACACACACACACACACACTCACTTGTGCTCACACATTACTGTTTTTCACCTAATGAGCACTTAGAGCACTGAACCACCACCAAGCTGTGTGAAAACTGGCCAGTATGTGCTCACGGCTCATGGACACACACACACACACACACACACACACACACACACACACACACACACACACACACACACACACACACACACACACACACTTGACTGGGGCATGTTGGTGGTTATGTGTTGTATGTTATATGTTTCCAGTTGCTGGGGCCAAGTTAACCCACTGATAACATGACAAAGTGTGTGTTTGTACATTTGTGTGTGTGTGTGTGTTTTGAGAGGGCCATGCCATAAATGTGATAGTATTAGTGTAATAAATGGTCAAATAAAAGAGATTTTGCATCTGCTCAACACCAAAACACACTCAACATTTACAAACAGATGTGCTGCATGCAGATGTCTCACACTGAAATATACTGAAAATCACCACAGTCGCTGTCAATGGTCCTGATCCTGCCTGGGTTCCACTTTGTGCTTCTGTCACTGCACCTGTCCCCTGTTATTTAAACCATGGCAGCTGTTTGTCCCTTGAAACAAACAGACAATACCTGCTATGTCTCAAGTTGCTTGGTTCACCAGGTAACATCTTTGAGATGGGTTTAATTCACGTGTAAAAGACACATGAGGAATAACTGACTCATTAGTCGGCAGTGATGGCAGATCTGACCTTTGCACTCTTAGAAAGGTAGACTGTGTTAGACCCACAAGTAGTGACCTTTTTGTCACATCAGCTTTAATTGGTGCTAGATCATGTGATCCATTATGAAGTGACTGTTCTATGCAACCTTACAACAACTGCCACATCTACAGCATAGTGCGCTGCATATTCTGGGACTCACCTGGGTCCTTAAGACAAGTGTTTCTGGCCCTCACTGAACAATAGGAATCCCCAAACAATCTTTGACCTGTGTGACCTCACTTTTAACTCCCTGCCAGCATGGATCAGAAATACATACAAACATTAAGGTTGATTTAACATCTCTAACTTGTCTGGACAGCTTAAAGCTTGGGACAGCATGCTAGCTTTTTCTGGCCTTTTCTGCCTCCTAACACAACAGGCAAAAATGGACATGACATCTTGGACTCCTCACTCTGGCCACTGAAAGTGTGTCCAATATCAACTGCAGTGCTGCGTAGAATTATCTTGTGTGTTGTCAGCCCAGTATCACTAGGCGTTCATGCCAAATTGGACAATTATGCACATTACAATTAACATCGGATGCCATTGTTCAGTGCCAGTAAAGGAATTAATGTGCTCTTTATGTAGACAGGCAGAATGTAAATGTGGGGGGATTTATTGATGTAAAAATCTAGCTTTAATGCAGGAGACCAAAGATGAGCTCGTCATCAGTAAAAGGAGGGGCTGGCCAATGGCTTGACATCTAAGCAAGAGGGCTGTCAGGCAGCAGCAGACCACTGTAAGAGACCATCAAAAGTGGGTGTTTTTTAATGACAGTTTAGGACATGTCCAACGACAAAAGTGGATGATTTTTTTCACAACAGTTCTGGACATGTCCAGAGTTGGTGGTACCAAGTTAAGTGGGTGTGTTAAACCAAAACATTGTGGAAATGCAAAGACATTTGCAAAGTTTCAATATATCTGCTACATATGACAAATACATATATGCATACAAATGTAATGTGTCCTGGATTTGCAGGAACATAACAAATATTCTGCGATTAGGTTGGTTTTAGCTGCCCCGCTGTGAATATATCTTTCCCTTATGACCACACTGTAGTTGCCATGTGCAGATATTGTAGAAAGCAGAAAAGGTATTATAAAAGTTATTATAAGTTATATTGGCATTAAAATGACAAAAAAATGTAAGTGTAATTCTGGGTTTTGTACAATCATCCAATACTGATGTTCTTGGCTGGCGTCACGTTTGAAGATGTTGATTCTCAGCGGGATTGGCAATGACAGCACCCCTTTCATATAACCTGGAGAAATTGCTATAATATAAAAATATAAACTCTTATCCACCAGATGTCTTCTAGCATGTCTTTACTACCTCCTCCTCCTCTATTTGACTGACCTGTGTATTGTCTTATCCTGGACTGTTGCCATGTACAGAATCTTATAGGCTATGTAGACTGTGAGGGACTAAGACCAGAGCAGCATCTGTGTGTACCTCTGCATTACAATCATCCAGAGGTTATCAAGGACTTCAAGAGCCTGAACTGTGAACATGCCTCCAGAACATAAGATAGGATCAAATTTTATTCACCCCAAGGGAAATTGGCAGAGGGAGCCATTCCTAGATTCCTGGCTTTTATTGTCACCATGGTGACAAAGGTCCCCTAACCTTGAAAAAGCACTTATTTCAAACAAAATTGTATCTCTGTTTTTACCTAAAACTAACCAAACCTTGACAAATATATGCATTATCACTAATATAAGCAGATTTATGTTTTTAGTAGGAAATTTCTGCAAGTTTGGAAAGTTCAAGCAGATGTGCTGCCTATTCAGATCAGAAAATGTATTCATTTGTTGTTCTAGAGGGCATGCACAGAAATGTTTTCTCTTTTAATTTGGAGGTTTTGTTGGTGCAATCTTCTATGACAGACATTTGCTGCATCTGTGCTTCCTTGCAGCGTAACTGCAGGGTTTTTTAGGTTGTTTGCTGTTTTCTGAGCATTGATGAAACAGCTTAGTTTGTGCTATGACTTGCACACATCTGCTTTGTTGGTGACAGTTTTAAAAATGCATAATTTACTGTATTCCTTTTTCTAATAAAACTCCTGAAAACCCCCTCGGCCTTTGTGCAGTCCATGCGCTCAGGTTCATGGATCAGAATACACACACATACAAAAATACACAGTCTCCTGATCAAAGCAGAGCCATATGTCCCAAGCCCGATGATGAATATGAGAACTGACAGACGATTAGACAGCTGATTAGCTCTACGCTGAACACTGTGTTTTTCTCTGTGTGTGGCGCGTGTGTGTATCTGCGTGCGTGCATGCGTAGGAAGGTGTGCGCACATCCATCTGTGCGCGCTTCGACTAGTCAACAGCTGACAGAGCAATTTCAGTCATTTCAGACAAATACTGAAACCGTTCTGCTATTAACCACTGGCACACAGCCGTCCTTACACCTCAGGATGGTCATTTCCTTGTGGCTTTTACAGATCTGAAAGGAAATATTTGCATAGTGTTGTTTTTGTTACAGAATGCAGAGATTACCATAGGAATCCCATAAAACAAGACACCGCTATAGCAGCATATGACGTGGGTTCATTGTTGGGAGAGAGCACGTTGACAGTGTGATTGTATGGCAGCTATCTTCCGCCTCTGCAATGATCTGTTTGGACAGTTTCTCGCTGCAGTCACAGAAACCTGCCATCCCTGCTGGGTTGTTTTGCAAAGGATTCAGAATTGCCTCTCAGAATTGCATCAGTCACTGCATATGAGAGAATGTGTATTTCTTTCTTTTTTTTCATCATTCATTAAACACCAAATGACAAATACCATGTGCACAATACCACTGGCAACATATAACACTATTCATATGCTAACACCTACCATATTTAGATGGTGTGTAAAACTGAAAGATCATTTTTAACCCTGCAATCTGCAAACAGATTAAAGATTGCATAGGCTGTGGAATACATTATTAGTATCTGAGTGCTTATGGTCTTGCATGTACTTTTCTAAACCAGATCTGCCTTAAATTGGTTTGGACTTGATTGAGGCAGGTTGTGGCAGTCAAGGGTAATACTAAAAAACAGTTCATGATTCCTTTTTCTGAGAGTTAGAAAAAATTATTGATACTAGTCTCATCACCAGAGGACAGATGACATCTTACATTTACATACATACAATGAATATATTACATTTGCATGTTTTTTTTTTTACATATCATATCAATGTGTCTTAAGTACATAGACTAGTATATGATGGTGGATGGGATGTTGTCTTGGGGGAGCCACCTCCCAAGCTGCAAACCACTGTTTTACACCAATAAACAAGAAAACTGGCTGCATTTTAGTAAGTGATTGCTTTTTCCATCGGCTTATAGGCATCGAACATAGGTGCTTTGCAACAACCCAACTGTGTGTTTCACTTGGCTTCGTAGGCTCCAAAGGAAGGTGTTTTGTAGCAGTCCACCAGTGTGTTTCAATTGCCTCTATAGGCTCCAAATATAGGTGTTTTGTAGCAATCAATCAGTGTGTTTCAATTGACTTTTTAGGCTCCAAACGTAGGTGTTTCACAGCAATCTGTCATTGTTTTTTTTCTTGGCTTTTTTAAAATGAGGATGTTTTGTAGCAACCCCTTGATGTGCTTCTATTGGTGTGTTAAGGCTCCAAAAGTAAGTGTTTAGTGCAGACTCAATATATTTCCAACAGCATCTTAGACTCCATAACTGGGTGTTATGTAACAAACTTTTTATGTGTTTCCATCTGTATGTTAAGGCTCCAAACATCAGTACTTAATGGTAACCTGTCAGTATGTTTCAACTGGCTTTTTTTGGCTCCCAATGTAGGTCTCTTGTAGCAACCTGTCAACATGTTTCCATCAGCTTTTTTTGTCTTGAAACATAGGTGTTTTGTAGCAACCTGTCAGTATGTTTCCAATGGCTTTTTTAAGCTGCAAACATGTTTTGTAGCAATCTGTCTGTCTATCATTGGCTTATAGGCTCTAAATGTAGGTGTTTTTTACTAATCTCTTGGAGTTTTTCCATTTACTTTATCAGCTCCAAATTGAGATGTTTTGTTGTGTTTCCATCAGCTTTTTAGGCTTTAAAAAGTAAGTGTTTTGTAGCAAGCTGGCTGTGTTACATCTGCAACCCTGTATTTTTAATGTTAAAAATTAAATTATGGTAGCATATTACATTAACTGCTCTAGAAGTCTTTATAAAGGTTTGTGTGTGTCCTGATGAAAGGCAATCAATGACAAGCATTTGAAATCTTTATACTTTCATAACTAACCGTTTTGCTGAGTAATGGGTAAAGAAGCCGCTTTGTGACCTACACGTTGCTGGCTCTACCAGGACCATTTCGAATAATATAGCTCCCCCTCCTCAACAGCTCCTGTCAAGTTACCCTTGAGCAAAGCACTTAGCCACCGGTCGTTAACAGCAAAGTGCTGCTCTGGAGGCAGCAATAAGAGACTTTAGCTGTTCTGAGCAGCTCCCAGGTGTGAATATGTGGACCTACATGACGAGTGCTGCAGGAAGAGAACACGGTGTTCAGTCAGCCTGCATATAGACAGCTACAGAGACAATATGTATTCCCCAGTCATTGAATGTATGCCTATAAAATGGGGTTTGAGCTGCTAATGATCTGGGATGTTCTGAACATAGTGACAGATTTACTCCTATATGGCGATGTGTGGAGACACTAGGCTGACGTGTTTATGAAGCTTCCTGCAAAACATTTCGCTCTGATGAAAATCTGCTGCCTTTTACCATGTGGAAATTGGAATATCTTGTGCAATTTCGTTGATGACAGCTGCTTTGTCAATCACATTACTGCTTTAGGAAATGGAAATTGCAGGATTATGCTTAGAGAAACAAAAATGACAACACCTCTCTGATGCAGTCTCAGCCTTTTTGCAGAAGCAAGTCGTTATAGGACATATGATTGGCCCACTAGGGGATGATGCCGAGTTTTTGTAATTGCTTAAGATAACTTTGACTCAATTCAGGTCAATTTTATAGTTCCTACTGTACCTATTAAAGCTTTGAATCACAGTGACATTTAAGCCTAGAAGCTCCTAATTCTAACCACCACCAGACTGTGTTATAATTATGCTACTGTTATTATTCGGCACATTTAACACTCATTACACTCTCTCCTTTTGTCTGCTTTACTACTTCTTTTCTAATTCTAGGCCATTCTAGCTTTTCTCACACTAAGCATGAAAATAGATATGAATGCCTGTGAGAATAAACAAATACACACACATTATCCCATCGCCCTTATTCAGAAATAACAAGGAATTGAAAAGACAGCTATACGCTCATTTTTCACTCTCTAAAGGATGAGAAAGTTGTTTATTAGACTTGGCAGAGATATTTACATTGGAACTCTGTTACAAACCACTTCCTTTTCCACTTTCTCTGTTTCATCTTGTAGAACAATGATTTGTCTTCTGTAAAATAAATGTTGTCCTGTCCATAAGAGGACTTGTCAGCATGTAATGTGTACATTATGTGTACAAGCTCTTGCAACCGTCACTGTATTACTTAGTGTTTCTCAGTGAGGCGCACACACACACACACACACACACACACACACACACGCACGCACACACACACTCGCACACGCACACGTACACAAAAACTGAATAAATATATCTTCCTTCAGTATCCCTCTCACTTCCTACTTCCTACTGCTTGAACCCATTTCTCTCGTAGATGTGCTTTTGCACTTGGCATGGACACTCTATGATCTTGGCATGCACTAGCGGGCATGTCACACTCCATTCACACGTACCGTCTCTCGCCCAGTCCTCCTCTCTCTCTTTGCAGCGTACACTCTGTGTGTTCCTGGCATGCACAGGCGGAGGCGTCACTTCTGATTTGCTTAAGGAGCATGATCTTGTGTGCGCACATGTGCTGCTTTTTTCTGCATACGTGTGCATTTGTGCATGCATTTCTCTCTGTGATTTTGTGTTAGGTATTTGAGGCGTTTAGAGATCCTGTGGGAACATTGTGTGTTTTTCTTTTTTCAGTTTGTGCTCCTGGCCAAAACATGTGTATGAGAACGCTGGGACATATGTTTGGCAATAATACAGCAGAAGAGACATTCATACTACACTAAGCTGAGCTGTATCGCTGTCTAAAGCATTGCATATCATATTTTAGAGAAGGAAGTGGGCAGAATAAGCAGTGTAGGCCTCTATGATGGTGTGTGTGGAACACAATATACTGTACATATCTCCTTACAAAGGTTTTTAGTTTGTTTAGTTTTTGATTCTGATAATCAGTGATGCCCACAGATATTTATCCAAAAATGTTGGGGTGGTACACCAAAACAAAAAGCAATAACTGAATTTCACAAATTCTCTTATGCTGTTGAAGTATACGGGCCTCTTTAATATGAAGAGTTAATGATTCACATACTGATATACATTGATTGAATGCAGCACAAGAAAAACTGATGTCATTCATGTTTCAAAGGGTTAATAATAATAACAAACAAAGTATTTAAACCTTTGAAACCTAAACCAAAGTGTTTGATTCTCTTCAAAAACATGAAAAAAAGGCAACAAGTAAATTGTAAGAAATTGTTTAAAGGTGTCAGGAGCCAACCTCTAAATTAACATTATAAAAAGAGAAAGAGGGAGATAAAGAGAGACAGAGTGAGAGATATTAAAATTATCTATAAAAGGGAAAAAATGTAGTTGTGATTTTTAAAATTCTATGTTAAACACATGAGATAATATTTTTTTCTTATTTCCATGTAATTTTCTTGTAACGTTTAGTGGGTCATTTCTTTTGAGCAGCTCATTGCTTTTCTCCAATTGTTCCGAAAGAAATCAAGCCGATTTGCTCAGGTTTGAAAGAGTTAATCATTTGATGTGCATAGACTAAGACATTGACTGATGCAGTTGACATTTTGAGTTCCACAACAATCCTGTTTCATTGTGTTATGTATCTGTACATGTGTTGATGGTTTAATTGTTCTTCAAGTTAGCTGTTTGGCCTTTTCCATTAAAAGAGAAGTATTCAACTTTATTTTGAAGGAGTGCACTGATTCTAAGGAACAAAACATTTTCTGGGAACAAGCCCTCCTAAGTTTAGGGAAGACTCATGGTACTGGTAGAACCCATTGTAATTCAGATGTCTTGAGGAGAGTTGAAGCAACTCCTTTGAAAATGGCCATGCTAGTTGTACCCTCCTGAAAATGTAGCCTACGTTTGAGCATTGTTTAGCCCCACTGCTGAGAAGCCAGTATTGTTGGTTAATACCTTAGGTTGACTTGATTTCCCCCAAACCCCTCTGTGCTACCTTTAAAAAAATGAGCATGCCACTGCCTCCCAAACCCCCATTTCTGGGAAACCACACCTTTAAAAATACATGTCATCAGCCACACCAAATAACAGTGTAACAGGCCACCAACACAGAGGCCAGGTAGAAAATGCACATGGGAACAGCAATCACTCTGCTAGATATAGTACCCAGCAGCGCCACCCCCTGTAATCAGGGCACCTGTTTGTCACTGAATGCAGCCGTGTGTCAATCAACAGGCAGAGAAACTAACTCTGTTACGCATAGATTTGCTGGCAAATGTCACACATGACGCACACAGCTCACTTCAAAGGAGCACTCTTACTGGAAATAGTTATTGACTCTGTCTCATTATGTGCACAAGACATGCTGAGGGTCTTTACATGCATGCTCATGCATTAAGCTTATTTGTGAAAACATGTTTAATTTCCCTAATAAGCCAAAGCGCATCTCACTTGGTGCTTCCTTTCTCTCCCTGCAAAGGGGCAATGAATTGCAGGTCTGTTAGAGAGGTGATTTAAAAACATCGCATGTATGTACACTGAGGGAATTCCAGTGCTACTTTCAGCAGTGTCAATAGTATTAATGGAGATTATGCAGGAATCATGAGAGATTGGCCTAACCTATCACTAACATGATTAAAGGGACAGTTTATCCAAAAGTCAAAAATACATATTTTTCCTCTTGTCTGTAGAGCTGTTTATCAGTCTAGATTGTTTTGTTGTGAGTTGCAGAGTGTCTGAAATATAAATCATAAAGATGTCTGCTCAAAGTGCCAAAAAAGAGACATGTAAAAACCATCAACAGCAAACAGCAAAATCTCTTTCTTGAAATCATGATCCGGTTACCCAAGATAATCCACAGATCTTGTTGAGAGTAGTTTCATGTAGGAACTATTTTCTCTTAGTCAAACTACACCTGCCAACCATGTCACTGTGCAGAAGCATCTACTGCTAGCTCACCAAACCTAAGTGAACAGCTCAGCCGAGGGCAGCGCTGCTCTGCTACCACCTCTGCGGTTGGTATAGCAACTAGAGCTCTGATTTTCTGCCTGAACCCAACTGGGCCTGACCCATCTCCCTGGGTTTAGGCAGGGCCAAGCTGTAATTTCTCACTATTCCTTCGAGCTTGAATTTGGTTGGATTCTCACCAAATTAACGATTCCCTCATACAGGTCAGTTGTTTGTAGGCCCCATCTACAACCCTCTAAACCACATGGTGACTCTTGAGTCAAAAATCTGCGGTGAAAGCCGCAGATGTCAATTTACTTCTTGGCTGCATTACAAGATTTGATTTGGGCTAACACTTTAATGGAAATATGTATGTGATGTCTCATCTCACTAGCCCTTC
The DNA here is from genome assembly GCF_026936395.1 of Plectropomus leopardus. Classification (NCBI taxonomy): domain Eukaryota; kingdom Metazoa; phylum Chordata; class Actinopteri; order Perciformes; family Serranidae; genus Plectropomus; species Plectropomus leopardus. The sequence continues at coordinate 31,723,213 of NC_142183.1, read as the reverse complement.
ATTATTTGCTTTCACCAGTGTTTAACTATTTGGTGTCTGATATCAGTATTAAATGCCTTAAGCCTTCTGCAGACTGTAAGATTTTAGCAATGTTATAAGTTTAGCATAGCTACACTGTGCGAAATGGTCATCATCACCTACTGAATCCTAGTCTCTGACGTACGTCCATCGACGTCAATATGCAAGAACAAAACGCTGTCAGTGTGCAACATCCATCTGTACCGTGGGAGAGAAAACTGTAATCAAAGAATCAAACTTTTGCTATAGTGGCATTTATGTGTGTCGAAAAAGGTTTGAAGAAGAGGAGTATGGGACATGGTTGTGGATGGAGAAAAGAGGTGAATTCGGCATGTCAATTTTACAACAAGAGCTCTAAGCATTTATTATCATCTCTTAGCATTAAGCAGTGTTGCATTTATCAGTGTGTCATTTTATGCTGCATTTCTATTGGTTGGTTAGCAGATGTAGGTCGTAACAGTGGTCTCACAGTCAGATGTTCATCCCAAATATCTGGCAGTGTCAGAATTTTTTCCCAGGCTGTCTTGATCGCAAGACTGTGAAAACGACCATCCTTGAACCTCTCTCACTGTGCAATGTAGGACCACCGCTTAGAGCCACGACCAAAGATATCACGATGTTTCTTTCACAACGATCATCTTCGATCTCGGATAGCCAAACGTCACAAGGTGTATACTGGGCTTTAAAAAGGAGCCTGGATCATGTTTTATGGTTCTTATTACCCGGCGAGAATCTAACATGCTTGGAATATGGTGACTGCTGCATATTGCAAACCTTCAATGTTAAACTGAAGTTTATAATATCAAACTCTGCCCACTGTTATCCATAGCTTGACTTTTTTCTCTTCAAAACAGTCTCCAAAGCTGTTTGATTTCTCTCCTTTTGCTATGATGTAATGTCATTTTGTGAAATTTTTCCGCTAATCTGAGTGGATGCTGAACTTGGCCGTCTCCTGCACACTACCATCTGTCAAATGCTTGCTGGTATACGTTTGCAGTTATTTGCAGTGGCAGAAATTTCTTTATGCTGTCAAAAGCGTTCTGCACAGTTACCTATTGCTGTTTGAACTGTTTGGCTGGTGGACTTCCAACTCATTTCCACACTTTTCCCTTTTTGAAAGACTGTCAGGTCAAACAACAATTCATCTGGCCCATTGCTTGCTGGAGGGACACCAAAGTGCTAATGTGACTGGCTGTGCCCCAAAGGCGATGAAGGGCAGGTGGCCAATCACTGACCTTTTAGTTAATATGGATCCACCCATATTTGGCCACTCGCAATTATTGCATGCACACATAGACACACTTAGCTCCTTCTCCTTTACTACTGTCATGTGCACACACACACGCACACACACACACACACACACACACACACACACACACACACACACACACACACACACACACACACACTTGGCTGGCACCCTAAGATCTATTTAACACATTCTAAGTGGGCCAGACTTGGCACAGTTTATGAGAGAACAGATAGAGACTGGAGGAGAAGCGCTGGAGCCAAAATGACCCCTGGATGCACAGAACATCTGGGGTACAGCTCACTGATTAGCCACACTAACAGTGCTAATGACTGGGAACATTAGGAAATGATCAGGCTGTGTTCTATTAATATGTGAATGTATATGATGGCTGTACATGCAGGAGAGAGTGACTGAGTGACACCAACACACAGTGCTTTTGTAAAGAAGGAGGTCCTGGCACAAAGAGAGGGGGATGTTCCAGTGACCCGGTGGTTGGGGGGGTTTGGTCATGGAACGCATCAAAAAAGTTCACAGTGTATGAGACATATTGCTGTTGCAAATAAACAAACCTTACCAATACTGTCTTTTCACAAACAGAATAATATTTATATAGATTTAATAATCAGCATATTCTGTTCACTCAAAATCAGCTGGATGGGATGCACGGAAACAGCTATTAACAGTTTGCAGTGCATGCTTTCTCGTTACTCTGTCTTGCATCTTTAGCCAGGTTCCAACAATGGGAAAAAAATAGGAATTAGGGTCGAATTTTTTATTTAGAACCACAAATATCAAGAAGGCTAAATGACATTTGTCTAGCTGTGCCTGTTTCAGCACTACGGACAGCGCTGCACCAACACTCCGGAGTTTCACTAATCAACACAGATGCAGCAGAGAAGAACAGTTAGAATTCCTTCCTACTTTTAGGCTTCTTTGTCCAAAACAGCCCATAAAACATCCACAGAACCCTTGGCCTCCTTTCCCCTTCCTATGTCTTTACTCCTTGTGTCTCGGAAAGTTCTTTGTCCTTTAGCCATCAGCACATTGGGTCTCCACAGTATTGGTTCACCAAATTGACTTTGGCCTGCTTAAGGTCAGCTAGCTTGAGGAAGTTCAACAAACTTGATTGTCTTTTTAGTATTTAACCAGTTTCCTCCCTGTGGCTGAGGGCAAGTTACCTTAATTTAAACCGCAGTTTCATATCACAACATCAGCTCACATGAGGTGCCCAAAATTCCCAAACTCCATGCCCTGCATGACCTGAGGAACCCTCTCTCTCCGTCTTTCTCTTTTAAAATCGGATTTAAAATGCATCCAAAATAAGCAGACAAGGGATTTTTGTGCAACTTCGGTGGGAAATAAAGGCTAGCAACATTAAATATTAGACAAAAATGTATTTACATATTTTCATAGTAACACAAGAGGTGACGGATCCAATTAAATAGGTTCCGGTCCCGATATGGGAGGTGCCAGAACATGCTCTGGCAGGATCTGGCTCAAATTAAGCCCTGCTAACACTACTCCTGCAAAATAGTGGTGTCAGCACACTAGATAATACATGTTTTTGTTGTTTATTTGTCTTTTTTTGATAATTTTTGTGTTTCTTTGACTTAACCGTATGTCTTTTTTGGTTGTTTTGCATCTCTTTGAGGTAATGTTTTGTCTCTTTGATATAACTTTATGTCTTTTTTTGGGTCATTTTATGTCTCTTTGTTGTCATTTGTGGCTTTTTTGCAGTTCCTTTCCATCTTTTTGAGCTGAATCTCGGTTGGTATATATTAATTTTGGGTGACATTTTGCAAGTAAAGGCCAGTGGGGCTCTTGTACTTTCACCCACCCATTCAGTAATCTGTCCATGTAGTGTCAGTGACCTTGGGTAGGGTCAAGTGTGTATTTCCCAAGCTAAACCAGGGTGCTTTAGTTTGGGGGAAATACAGATATTAATTTAAAGGGATAAGATTCCCTTGGTGCAGTTTTGGTGCTTCCTATCCATCCTGACAGAGAATGCACCAAAACTTAAGTTGTGGGGAATTCACACCTAAGCACCCACTCATCTGTGGGTCTGCCCTGTGCAGTAGTATTATAAACTTGAGAAAGCCTTTAAGATCAGAGAATTTTGCAAAACTCCTCACAATCACCCACCAATGGGTGAACTTTTGAACTCCACTTTAAAAATATTCACTGCTGCGGTCATCTTAGTGGGTCTTTACTCCTTTCATTTTAACTCACTGGAACCTGCAGACGGCCCGCAACAGATTTAAGTTCAAAAGTTGAGAACAGCATCATATTGGGCTGCTGTATTCCACATAATAGACAGGCGACCTTCTGCCCATGCAATGAAACACTGGACAGAAGAGGAGGGGTATTCAGGAGAGAGAGAGGCTCGGGAGGCAGAGGTGTCAACAGAAGTTCACAACTGACTTGGGGGGGAGGGCATAAGATGGGTGATATCCTCACTCTGTTTTGAATAGCACAGCGGGGGTCAAAGCACCCCATTTTGAGTAGTGACGTGCCTCCCCTGCAGATACGGAGAGAGAGAGAGGGAAACAGAGCAAATGAAAGATATGGAGTGGATGGCAAGGTAGAGGGGCGAGAGAGAAATTGAGAGGGTACAGTGGGAGTTAGCTGGACAGAGGGCACCGACTGAGAGAGTGATAATAGAGAGGGGGACAGAGTGATGAGAGAGGAGATAGGCAGGGTACAGTGACTGAGGAGTACGAAGGGCAAGTACAGTGTGCAGCACAAAAGGTTGCGTAGGGACAGATGGCTTTGGGAGGAGTCTTTGCAAACTTTCCAACTGGTTTTTCCCCTGCAAAAGACGTGCTGCGTAATGCCGGTTTGTCGTCGTACTGTTTGGTCTGACATCAGTGGCAAGGGATAGAAAGATTGTGTTTGTGTGAAGTGTTTGTTGTCAAATCTCACAGTAACTAGTCATTAGTTAGTCCATTACTTTGGTATTTGGTCAGGAAGCTTTACATTTGGTGAGCCAAAAGATAATGCAACAAGACAAAGGATAACTCAGTGAACTGTCATATAACATATAACTATTAAGTTTAAACATTACATTTATAAACTTTTCAGACATCTGAATTGCTTGAGAGACAATTGGACTTGTAAAACATTGTAGTTTAAAGCAAATTAGCTTGAGGCACCAGTCCTGCCAATGCCTGCATTATTGCTTTCAGGCTGTATCTTGTGTAGACGCCTTCTCTGTTAATTTTGCTTTATTCTGTGGGCAATATTATGTGACAGAATATCTGTTAGTTGACTTGACAAAGCAATAGATGGTTAGACTGTTGGGCCCATTCCACTGCTTGAAGTTAATGACCTTTACATTGACTCAAATGCTGCTGTTGCTTCCATTTTCCAATTGCTTTGGGGCAAATTTTGAAACTACAATTAAGCTTAATTTTGGTAAGACATAGTGGAAACATTTAGCAATGTCTTACAAATACCTACAAGATCGGTTTTTGGGTTCCTTAAGTTAAAAAGGCCAGTGACATCGTTATTATTGAGTTAACCGATATAAGCAATCATTCTTCATGGAATATTCTCAGTAACACATATAGGAACTCAGAAACTGCATCTCTAGTTAAACTACCAGGTTCAATTTTGGGTTCCTGGGCTTTAGTTCCTGCCCTCTACAGTTGCCCTACCAAAGCTCTTCGGTAAGTAAAACACAAGCTTCAGCACTGGAACAATCTATGATTTGCAAAATCAGATAAAAGCTATTCTTAAAATGAATAAACCAACACCGGTTTGATTGATGCTCCCTCGAGTGCACAATAAAAACACATGATTTATGAAAATTAATAAATGTTGAAGAAAGAAAAAGAAATTTCATCAAAACAACCCAACAATCTTTTGATTGATATTCCCTGGATTACACACAGAAGAAATGATGATTAAGAAAAATAAATACAAACAGAGAAAACTGTTAATGTAAATGAACCCTTAGTGGAGATGTGAAAACTTTACACAAACTGCAAACAAGTGCTGGCTTGCTAAAAACAACATTAGGACTTGGAATAAGAATTACTTATAATGCTATTAAAAATGTTTGAACAAAGTTATTTACATAGGAAAGACAGACACAAACAGAGGAAAGTAGTATTTTTTTACCTTTTAATCCAGTGACAGGCTATTTTATTCAACTCTCTGACTGAGCTCAAATCATATCAATTTAAATTCCCTGGGGCGCCTGGTGGCTCAGTGGATAGAGCAACCACCCCATGTTTAGTGGCTGTGTCCTCACTGCAGCAGCCATAGGTTCAATTCCACCCTCTGCCCTTTGCTGTATAATTCCCCCTCTCTCTCTCCCTTCACACTTGTGCTGTCCCATCAATTAAAGGCAAAAACACCCTAAAAAATATCTTTAAAAAAAAATAAAAAAATGTCCTGCTCTCAAAGTACCAGTATGTAATGAAAGAATTAATGACTGAATGGTTTAGTTGTCACGTGGAATTTTACAAGGTACAACTCCAGTGAAATGTGATCTCATCAGTAATTTAGTCTTTTTAAGTGTCTATTTACATTAGTGGCTGCTGCTTTATAATTCTCCATTGTTCCATGATTTCTGGTTGCGGAATGATTTAATGTCCACACACCCTGACCTTGACAGCCATATAGTTGATCCACCTGAACACAGTCAGCTCCTCTCTGCAGCTGTCATATAGCAGTGATCCACAGCAGGAACAGGACAGCACCTCATATTTTCACCAACACACCAGTCCTCGATCACCGTAAAGTACACACTTCTTGTCTCTCGCAAGCTACAGTAGAGTGGCATATAGCTAAAGAGCGACTTAGTTGAATACTGCTGTCAAAAATTTAGCCGTGTTTCAGTGAAACAATGGGCTCCTGTGTGGCTCCTTAATTCCTGAAGTTATTTGGTCAAAAAGGGCCACCAGCTAGCAGCCAGTCAAACATCTCCATTAGTATTCGAGAAAGCAGGCAGCCAGATATGCAGCTGGTCACTCAGTGAGCCTGTCAGTTTGTAATCAGCCTCTTCCTGACGCTGATGGGATTTAAGCATCCAGAGTTTGGTCTTATCTTTGGCATCGGCAGCCTCTCCTGTGGGTCCAGTCCTGTACTGTTGCCACACCGACCCCCCCACCACCACCACCACTCCCCCTCCCCTGCCGCCTAACTGACTTTATCTCATCTCTCTGTGTTGACATCAGCAGTCTGTCCTGTCCTCCCTGCTTCTCTCTGACTCCATTTAAAAACCCTCTTCAGCGCTAAAACCCATTACCGTACTATCAAAACACACTGGCATGCATATACAGCCACACAGACAGATAAACGCACATACTTGCACGCAAGAATGTGTGGACACACACACACAAACATGCACAAATGCAATGTATCACACATAAAGGAGAAAAGATAAACCTGGTATCACACATATATATGTTTTGATATACTTGAAATGAACACATGGGTCTTCAGAGTTTGATAACAGTATTCCCTCTTCCCCTCACCTTCCTCTCCTTCCTCCATCCTTTTCACTTCCTGTCTCTCTTTGCCCTTGTCATCACGCAGGCGGTAAGTGTTGTGTATGAGTGTGTGTGTGTGTGTCCAGATAGGAGGTTATTCCGAGATGCCAGAGTAGCGAAAGATAATGATCTCAGTCAATCTAATAGAGCTGAAGGGTCCCACACACACACTGAAACACTCACACACATAAGCGCGCACATACTTTCTCCAAACTACTTTAATCCGTTTAGGGAGCATGCTCTGTATTTGAGGGACAGAGAAGTACAATAGGATAGGATTTAGGAAATACCCTTATCTCATTGTGTGCGCGTGTGTGTCCTTGTGTCTTTACAGTAACCCTGTGTCTGTTCTGACTTGCCTGCCCTGCACGGTTGATTTCATCAAACCTGACAGGCCTCATAGATCAACAGATCTTACTCTTGTCCCTCTGCTGTATGAGTTGTTTCACAGTGATATTCCATCTCAGTGGTCTGTGCACGGCTGAGGATTTCTCTAGTATAAAATACACAATACCTCTTCTCTAGTGAAGGACCTGTAGGGCAACAGTATTACTTTTTTAGCTTTTACTCTTTAAGAGAAGAGCTTAAAATAATAACCAGCAGCTTCTTCTTCTCTCTATTGCTGATTGATACCATACAATAGTGATTTAACCTTTATCCACTTCATGAAAGCTGTGTTTGCTGTTCCAGACACACGAGATGGTTCATTTTCCTTGAAAATCCTCCGCTGAGCACTAAGTGATTTATTTTACCTCTACAGAAGCAATAACAATGGCTTTGAAAGAAATATAATACAGCAGTAAAATATATAAGAAGCTTGAGTACAGTGTATGAGTGCTTTCATTATCACAGCATGTCGAGCATGTGCCTAAAATAGAAAATGCCCTGAAGCAGTGACCATGTAGGCTATCACAGGTGCCACTGCAATCAAGAAAAATCACAGTAATGCATGGTATTGCAATAAAAAAAAGGGTATGGGTAAAATAGAGAGGTGCGATTAAGATAAGAGTGACAGGATTTACCTGAGTTGACCAAAAGCAGATACAAAACACAACCTGACTGTGTTAAAAGGTGCTTTAATGATAATTAAGTAGGAGAGAAGAGAGGATCGGTAGCTCAGCAGGCAGGTAGACTACAGGGATTTGGAAGTGCTGGCTGACAAAGGGGAGGACTAAGGGAAACAGATGAGCTTTAGCTGTGGTTAGATGAAAATTGTCTGAGGGTGGGCTGCAAAGTGTAGAGGGTGGCACTAAAGACTGAATACAGGGAGGAATCCTGAGACAAAGGTACTGCACAGAAGCAGGTTACAGGTGAGTAATAAAGAATTTGGCAGGTATTTTGGGAAGTCTTGGGTTTTGGGAGCATATAGCCCGTTCTCACTCAAAACTTGTCAAATACTGTTGCTCTGTGGCATACGAATGTGATGTCAAAAGCCACCTTTTGAAATCAGAATGCAACTGGACAGCGTCAGATGACAATGTGCTCAGACAGAACTGGTGGTGTTGTTATTATACGCTGGCAGACGGCCTGGCATGTCCACATGCAACACGTATGGGCGGTGTCACTTGTGAACATGGCCAGATGGAACCAGTTGCATTTATATGATACACTGAAGGACAGCGTCAGGTAATAATGCTGCTGTTAACAACGTAAAATGAGGAATGTGAGTGTGCTTATTGGGTAGGAGTTCACTTCCAACCATGATGTTATCCCACCATAACACCTTAACATCACTATACTGGCATCCCGCAGAGTAAACAGCTGACGGATAGCTAAAATGTCATAAGTGGACGCAGAAGGTCCTGATAGAGCAGCACCATGTAACGAGTTGGGATGAGAACTTGTTGGCGCATTTAAAGATAAAGCAAAGCTCCTGGAGCAATCCAGGAGAGTCTAGGTACACTCAAACTGAGCAGGGTGCTGCTATTCAAAGTCTGAATTCAGGGTGAGATACAAGACATCCTGTCATGGGCCCAGTCTCACTCTGCTGGACCCTTACTCTTCCTGTCAATTACATACTGGAGGCCTCTTCCAATGAAGCATAAGCTTGTATATTGAGATGACCTGCAGAGTGGCTGAAAGCCTTGGTGTGGGGAAGTGGGCCAATGACATGGGTCGACTCTGAGAGGTAAGTCCAGGCAAAAAGAAAACAAACCTTCTATACAGTACAGCAGTGCCATTCAATAGCATGATGGTGGTTCACTTGATGTTTATAGCATGAGCTGTGCAGAGTAGACAAAGGCAACATAATTTGGTGGTGATAGCATTGCAAAGGAATCAAGAATGAGAAGTCTGAAAAGGGCTTTAAGAACCACGGACCACAATCAATGTCTGTTATATGAAGGATTTTTGGAGGAAAGGCCAACTGGAAAGCTTGGGCATAAGAGTGAAGGTCATGGAAAATGTATCTAGAACAGTCAGTATGATAAAGTTGTTTGGTAAGCCCAATGAGAGAATCAAGAGAGATATGGCCAATTTGGTACAAGGAGACATGCACTAGATTCGTGGCTGGTTAAGGTGATTTTCAGGAAAATTGAGGAGACCACAACAAAGGATTTAAAAGAAGGCAGGAAGGCTCATGTGTGACGGATTCCATGGTTGCAGGTTAGGGTGGATTTTGCCTCACAGGAGAAAGACTGGTGTCTGAAGGTGAATGTTAGTAGTTGGCTCTAACAGTAATCAGTAACAGTAGCAAGATAAGCGATAACAGATATTGGCTCAGAGCTTTGAGTCTCTCTGGTTGACCTGAACTGCTGAAAAGGGATTAGGCTTGGTATTCTTGGAACCAGGACAGTGGAGAAGCTGGAATAGGTAAGAAACAATGTCTATCTGGGGGAATCCAAGGCTAGTAATGTCAGTCCACATATGACAGGGCTATGTGGTAACTTTATAACCTGTAGTTCCTTGTTTTCAAAAGCTTCTCTCTGCATGGAAAAGTTTGTGTAAGAAGCACCCACAAGAATGGAGCTTCTGGTCAATGGGAGAATGCTGTGACAGAACTGCTCCCACTGCAACATCAGAGGCATCAAGCTCCACAATAACTGGAAAGACAGGCCAGGGTGGATAATTACGCTGCCTTTTGTCCCTGAATGTTTTGGTTTCATCAAGGTTCAAAGAGAAAGAAACTGAGCTGGAATTCAACTAAAACATACGAAACTTGTGCTCCAGAAAAAAAAGATCCTAGGGTCACTAATAAGCAATTATGACTTGAATATAAAGGCCAGAGAGTAATATACAAGAAAGAAAGAGGAGGCAGAGCCAGGATGGCAGGTCTGAACCTGGCTATCACAGATACAAGGCTAAGCTTAACTACTACAAAGCAATCACAGATACAAGCTGAACTACTACAAAGATATCACAGATACAAGGCTAAGCTAAACTACTACAAAGCTCTCACGGATACAAGCTAAACTACTACAAAGCTCTCATGGATACAAGCTAAACTACTACAAAGCTCTCACAGATACAAGCTAAACTACTACAAAGCTTTCACAGATACAAGGCTAAGCTACGCTATAACATGGCTATCACAGATACAAGGCTAAGGCTAAGTTACGCCAGCCACGCTAGCTAGGCTAGTTATCACATGTCTATCAAAGCCAAAACAGCCAAAACAACCCAAGCTCCACTTATGCAGACTCCAGGTTGTGACTGTACCGATGCTACCTCCCCTAACACATGCATCACACTTGCCAATACACTACAACTCAAATACAAGACTCAAGCTAAGGAAAATAAGAATGAATTGGATCAACAAACACACTTAATTTGATGGCAACATGATCTCACACAAAGAGACTCAAACAGGTCACTCCCACTTCTAAATACCCTCGCACTTCCTGGATTTTCTCCTGAGAGGACTGATTGGTGGAACTCTCCACCTGATCTCAAGGAGTTGTCCGTTCAGTGGGTCCCCCTGCTGGTCCCCAATTACCATTGTTCCTCCTAATCCAAATCCACTGACTGGATTTAAGTGCCTCATCTGACATTTCTCTCACAGTCTTCCTCAAGCTCTGTCCTTGCACTCCCATTTCCCCCAGGAGAGAGGTAGCTGATCCAACTACAAATTTCCTACATCCCATTTTAACTGGGCGAACCCTAGCTTTCCATCCTGTCTGCTCAGCTTCTTTGTGTACCTCAGTTTCTTCCTTTCATAGGCTTCTTCCATTGAGGCTTCCCGAGGGACTGTTAGCTCAATGAAAAATAAATGATCCGTTGACTCACCGACCACAGCACTATGTCAGGCCTCAAATTAGTACAGACTATTTCCTGGGAATAACAAGTTTTCCTCCTAAATCTACCTGCATTTCCCAATCACAAGCTTCTTCCAGGTGACCACACCCCTGCCTTCTCCCTAACTGGAGGTGAGCATGCTGAGTGGGGCAGCCACAGTGCTGTAGTTGCAGACAAAGTGCTGATAGAAACTCATGACATTAACAAACTACTCACTGTCTCAGAGTTGGGTAGGATGGATGAAGACTTCAAAAGCCAGAGGAAATGTACAAGCAAAGAGTTTGCATTTCTTTAATCTCTATAAACAGATATCTGTATGTATGCAGAATCTGTGAGAAACTGTACATGATTTAAGTATTGTAAGTGTTCTTGTTTCCATTTGTAGTCCAAGCAGTACTGACCAATAATGTTTGAGTGGCGGGTAAACAGTCTGTGTGGAGACAAAAAGAGGCAAAAGCCGAAATGCAATCTGGGAACCTGTCAGATATCGTCAGACAATGACTTTGGTTTTTATTAGCTTTTTATGTTTATCTGCAATCATATGCAAATATCTGTTTACAGAGATTATCTTAAATGAACAGAGAAGAGAAGAGAAAATCTGGCCCAGATATTGTCTGGCTAAACCGGAACCCTGTTGTAATGGCCATTGCTCCCCAGAGGCTTATTGTCATCAAACCAATAACCAATGGGTTTTGAGTTTTGCATTTCTTTAACTTGACAATTAGACCATCCTCCAGTTGCAACAGTTGACTGTCTGGACACTCAGCCTTAAATACACCAGAGCAATTGGAATCATCTGGCAATAACAAGGTCCATGCAGGACCAGCTAAGGTAATCCAGAAACACCCAAGAGCTGTCATGTGTTTCAGGGCAACCAGCTGTGACAATGAAACAACATGGCTCTGTGATTCATTGAAACAAAATTTATGTTTTGGACTTAGTCAAGAAACTTTGGCTATGCTACCCTTTGCTAGCTGAAATGACTTGTTTTTATATATCATACAGTGTGTCATCTCAATGAACATTTTCTGTACCCTTTTTTACTGATCCATGGAGCAACAATCAGTGTGCAGTCATTGAGATGATGCAGCCATTAGGCCTGTGTCAGAGTGCTCAGTGAGTTTGAAGTTCAGGCCTTTCTTTTGATGGTCACAGCTCAGTCTTCTGCACCAGAGCTTTTTAAAGACTCCACCAGGACCCGTAGGTAGCTCACAGGAAGGTTAAACTGGGTCATGGAATAAGGATAGTGGAACGCTACTGTATGCCGCCACTATCTCTGCGAGGTAGTAGGTTCAGTAAAATACTTTGAGATGGGTGGTGAGAAGTGAGAAATAAAATTCAGCTCAGCTCAAGAGTGTAACAAGCCTGGACATAGTTTTACACTTAAACAAGTGTGCAGAAACTATTTCTGTTTCAGAACAAGAGAGAAATAAGCTGTTTAATTTTTTAAAAAGTAGCTTTTGGATATTAAAATCCATATTATAACTCTGTGAAATGGTATTGATCAAGATGTGTTTTGCATCATTTTATGCATATCCCCCCAATTTCAGCCTAAAATGTCTGGTGTCTTTGGAAACCTTTGGATCTACTTGAATTCAAAATAAAAGTTTTGTGGTTTTGAACAATGTTTGGCTGCACAGCATGAGTTTGCAATGACTAGCACACCAGGCCTCAGTAAACAGTAAACCATATGGTTTATGAATAAGAAACAAAAAGATCTGAACATCCAGTGTAACAAAATGCATAGACATGCTGACAAATCACCACACAAACCCAAATGCGCTCATCCATATTAAATCACAATGCAATTTTCTTTTCAGGGATCTGCTTTTGCGTGAGTTATCTTCTCATCTTACTGCGTGTGATCTGTTGGCTCTTGACTCTTTTTAAGTGTCAAAATAAATCAGCCACTCGCAGACTTGCTCACATATTGTAGCCATATTTAGATTTATTTCTGCTCATGTCTGCATTAGCTCTCCTAACCCTCTCATGTAGGAAAGTTGATGATTCAGAGATAGTTCTCCCTGCACCACTTACAGCTAAAAGCACTCGCTAGAAAAAATGAGCAGACTTTGGAACTGTTTTTAACTTGCAACATCATCCAAAATTACTAACACTTGGTAGCATAAGTGTAGATTTTGGGTGGGGATGCAGGGGACATGTCCCCCTTAAAGTGTAAAATATGTACAATCTAGACCAACCCCAATAAAAACACAAAAATTGTAGTAGGATTTTTATTTCGAGAAAATTAAATTAAGTGTTTGCTTTAAATTTTCAGGGGGAGGACCCTTCACTACTTTTCATGCGTCCCCCCCAATGTTGACATAAAACCTGCACCCTTGCTTGCAAGCCAGGTGATTCGCAGTCTGGTCTCGAAAGTGGACAAACAAGTGCAAAAGTTATGCATCTTAACTGTATACTGATCTTGAAGCTTTAACTCCAAGTGAGTTGGAATTGAGATGGGTTATATTTGGTCTCAAGACCACATCTGCAATCAGGTTAACTTACTGCTGTGTTCAACTCATCACGCCTTTTTCTGATTTTGGCAAAGTTGTTTCCAAGCGAAAACCCAAGTTCGAAAAACTGCAATTTCAATTTTGGCCACTTAAGGCTGGCTCCAGAGGCAAGTTATCCAAATGCCCAACTTTATGGCAGAAATTAACTTGCTTACAGCCTGTGCAAAAAAAAAATAGCTAATAGCTATAGCTAATTTCTACATTCATGACAACTGTTCAGAGTATGTTTTTTTCTGTAACTAACCTGTTTATCTTTTATTAAGTCTGAAGGTTATGCATATATGAGGTTGTGGCCATTTAATTGTGAGGCATTGCTACAGTCTATGAGTGAGATGCTGAGATGCAGCCCTCACTCCTCTACACACTAGGTAAATCAGTGCCACATCAATGAGTTAAGGTTTTCAAATCAATTTATCAAGTTTGATTAACACAACTGCTTGGTCAGGTTGAGAAAAGTTCATTTATTAATGTCTTACCAATTTAAGTAATTATTATAAGTTGGTCAATTCTCAGTTCATGCACTAACTTCTTTGAAGTCAAAACAAACTCTTCTCAGTTTTCTCAGTGCAGCGCCACTCTCTCTTTCAAATATGATCACCTATGGCTCCAAAAAACCCCAATGGTAATGGCTAAAATGCCAAACTCGAGGTTTCAAAACATGATTCTCAAAAGCTCAAATAAATAATTTTTAGAATCATTTGATGGTAATTTAAAGTCTCTCTGAGCACATAAATTCCTCCTGCTGGTGTTATGGCCAAACACAAAAAGACTTATAGTATAGTGCTGAATTAAAACATCCTAGAAATAATCTTGCCAGCTCTAAATGTAGGGTGAAATAGCTTGCTATGGTTTGTTACTTTTTGCAGTGTGTGAAGCTTGTTCTACTGAATAGTCAAGTACAGAAATCCACTTACCCATCAACTGGAGTTTTAATACGTAGTCAGCATCTTCAGGTACACCTCTTTCTCTTATACACACACACACACAAACACACACACACACACACACACACACACACACACACACACACAACGACTCACTTCCTCTCTGACTCTCTCCCTCCCTGTCTCTCTTCCCACATGTCTCTCTTCCCACCTCAGCTCACTTTGAACCCCTCCAACTCTATCGTTCCCTTTCACCCCTCCTCCCTCCCTCTCCAGCGGGCCGTGGTTTTTCTTTTCATTGCTAGCTCAGCTGTCCAGCAGGGTGACTTGCTGTTTTAAGCTATTGGCTCACTTTGCCTCGTCATCCATTTTCTAGTTTTCTTCCCTTTCATATTTATTAAGCCTCCTGACTGACCTGCGGCATGCCTTTAAAAGCAGAACTGACTGGCAAGGTGAGAGATCACTGTGTGTCGACTTTATAGCTAACCGCAGGGAGGCAGAGAGCGAAAGAACTGGAGGAGAGAAGCATTTAAATAGAGTTCAGGACGTATTGCATCATAAAAAAGCATAAAGCTATTCGACTTACTTAGCACCAAGCATGTATCAATTTTTTGTTTGTTGAGCAGCTTGATGACCTATCACCTAAGAGATCATTTCAGTGTTTTGCTCACAGATGCCATTTATCCACAGTCTGGTTGGTGGATCAGATACACAATTAAATAGCAACTTTTGTTCAAGTCAAGAAAACAACAGACTTAAAACAGCTGGGGCGGAGTTTTATGACCACCTTACACCAAACCAACAATCTCATGTGACTGCACATCAACTGAGATAAAACTGCATGATTTTATTCCAATATTGAAAATGTATCTGAGACAGTGGAAGCACTTGAAAGGTTGTTTGGAGTAAGACCAGCGTAAGTCGTGGGCAGATATATAATGAGTAGCTGATTAAGGGAATAAGGGACAGGTGTGCAGGCAGGTGATGATCAGGTGACTGAGAACTGAGAGACAACAGCTGGGCAGGGGAAGATGGTGGAGTCTGGATTGATTCTTCTGCTTTACAGTATTTAAATTACCTAAAAACAACACCATATCAACCCAAAATAGACATTAAATGACATTAAATCACGTTGACAACACTACAGTTCAGCAATATAAGGCCTAATTTCATCAGCTGCTTTGCTGAGTAGGATTTTCCATGTAAACTTAAAAGCAAAATGTGTATTTCATGTCAGAAGCTCGTATCTCCAATCTTCTGTGACAGTAACATTCAAAGAGCGAAAACTTGCAGCGGCCGTATGGAGACGTTTTTCTTCCATAAGGGATTAAAGTTGACCTGAATTAGGAGTTTGATGACAGCCACAGTTGGTGACATAAGCAAAAAGACGCTTTAAAACCTTAAATGAGTCGCAGTTAAAAAAATCTTCAAAGAAAAACGCATGACACGCCACCAAGTGTATAAGCCTACATGTGATAACACTGCAATGCTTCAGCCCAGTCCAACATACTACAGTCCTCTCTCCAGCATTTCTCTCTAATCCTGCAGTAACTTAGATGAAGCGTGTTCCAATTTATGCCAACGACATGTGAGCATGGCCTTGTATTTCACATGTATGTGTGTGCTTAATCTGAATTGAAATGATTTTCCCGCATAAATACATTCACTCACACACTCGTTGGCCCTGTGGGCTGAGAGGAGGACGCAGTATTAATTTAACACACACACTTACGCAGCACACACAGCTTTACTTATTCCTATAGTTCTGGTTTTGCATTTATAATCAAGTGCCTGAGGAAGTACATGTGCAGATTAATGGGCCTTCTTTGGGAACAGCTAATAGTATGCAGAATTTATGCATTCAGACTTTGTTTTAATAGGAAATGTGTACATGTCTCATTTGGGATGGGACAGGGAAGGGTGTGTGTGCACTCTTAACACTTGTTTTATGACAGTGAATTGGCTTAGTGTGTGTTAGTATGAGTTCATTTATCATCAGCAAATTGGTTAAGACCAATGGTTCCCAATATGTGGGTGTTATGATTCTGGCTGTTCTTTTTCACTGTTTGTATATAACTACAAAAATTAATGCACTATATTTCCAGCCATTTCTCATTCTGCACACTCAAGTACAACACATTCACTCCAAACTCATCACATGGTGACGCTCGGTCGTTGACCCTCCATGACAACCTATGATGTTTTAGGTATCCTTGTGCATCAGCTATTTACCCCCCACCCCCCCTCATATGACAGGAGCAAATGAAGAATTCATGTCAGGGTGGACAACAGTTGAAAGAAATATAGGACTTTGACCCAGAAAACCAGTGTGCCCCTTTTCAGTTATTTTAAATTACACAGGCCCAACCACAGTCTTTTCCCTAAAACTATCTGGTCAGCAAATTTGTTAATCCTAGGACAGTGAAGGAGTGTCTCTAGCTGACCACTTATGTTAAAATTTTGTTATGAGTAACATCACTTATGCTAGATGGTCAAAGGGCCCTGCGTACAGTTAACGTCCATACTCTGGCTACCTGCTCATTAGTTATTTCAGTAGTTGTGTCTGAAATACAGCAGAGGCTACATCAGCCAACAACAAGTGACAAATTGAGATTACAAATATAATCCCTATTCTAATACACTTTAGCATTTCTCTCTTTTGAGTGCTGTTAATGTCTTCAGTCCCTTGCTGTTACTCTGAACCTGTCTCCTTGAGGCTGCACTTAGAAGAACAATTTTGATGTCTTGGCTGCAGTGTCACGAACAGAGGTTGATTCGGGGGTAAATCTTTGATGCTTAGTTCTTCTAGAACTTCAGAACAGTCCACCTAGATAGAACTTAACATACAGCAAAATGTGTGGCCAGCTGATAGAAAGGGGAAGGAGAGCAGACCATGGCACAAACCTAATATGCTGTAGCAACTCAAATTTAGCTAGTGTCAACTCTAGGTGCAGCCTATCACACTGGACACATTTATCTTTATTCATATCCCTTTTCATACTTCTCCCTCTTGGCACTTTTTTCTCCATACTCAAGTACATTGATTTGGTTTCAATTTTACAGGAATTTCAATGGATAAACCAGCTAGAGTGACCATAACAAGCTGGTATGACCAGTTAAACCATCAAAAAATATGCAAAAACATACCTCAAGATGGTCAAACAGGCTGGTCAACCATCTTATACATCGTAAACTGGTCAAGCTGAATTGTCTATTTAGCAGGCAAATATTTAACCTAGACCAGATTCCTTTGCTAACCTTAACCAAGTGCTTTGAGTTGCCAAAATACTACCATAAAAACAGAATCATACCCGATCAATGAAATTAGATTTCCTTTTCTGTAAGAGGGTATGAAAACATGAATCTTTTATCTAGTTAGACAATAAAATTGCATTTCCATGGAAACCTTTTCACTCAGCCACAGATGAACAGTCCTATCGTTGGTAGAGAATTGCTCAGAAGGTGAATGCCCTCTGACATACAGGCCTGAACTATGAGCTTCTTATTTTGGGGCCCAGATAGAAAACACTGTGTCACATATTTTGCGAATCTGATTTGACACTGACTGTAGGCCTACAGCTCAAAGTAACATGTTGAGAATCAGCTGTGAATAAGATGTGTGTATGTAGGCAAGTGTGCATTAACATATTTATAATTTAATGAACAAACAATCTAATATTTATACACACACACATGCATGAAATAACACTTTACTACATGTTTCACATGCCATAGAGAGCAACACAAACACATATGTGCACTCACACACAGTTGACATATAGCACATGCTCAGTGATTACACGCCCACACATGTATTGGAAACTGAATTCATTTGTGCGGGCATTAGCACTTTATCATTTCACATATACACATGAAAGCTTTGACTGAAACACACACACTCTGAGAGATATTTCACTCACAATAGGGGGCCAGGGCTCTTATTAAACCTCTCCTCTTAACTTGCACAGATAAGAAGCTGCTTTATTAAATGTCTTTCTATTCAGGCTGCTATTGATTCATTTTAGGAGGCATTTCAAAAAGTCTTCAGCTCCTGCAGCTTAGAGAGACTTTGACTCCTGATCTGTTTCTTCGTCTTTTTTTCTTTTTAATTGATTGTCCAGCACTTTCCTCATTTCCTCTGCCCTGTCTGTCCGAGCAAGGCTTTGTGTAAAATGTGTGAAGAGAAGTGTGAGATGTGCCATTAAGAGCTCATATGTGAAAATGGAATATGGTAATCATAAAAGTATATTTTACTTAAGAAAGACCTGTTACTCATCCTCTCTCTTTGTGTGTGTGTGTGTGTGTGTGTGTGTGTGTGTGTGTGTGTGTATGTGTGTGTCAATCTAATTCTCACTTCCCTGGTCCATCTCATATACAGTATGTCTGTTACCTCTAAGTCTCTTCCTGTGACTATTCAGCGAATCTATAGGCGAACAGGCTACAAAATTACTTTTTCAGTGCAGTCTGAGTGTCCTAGCGATAGTTTTTTTTGGCTGCTTTCCCATCAACATTTTTATGTGGGGTCCATGTTGGTAGTAAAGGGGCTGAAAAATGGTCCCTATATGGCATTGTCTATCTAGTTCTCATTCCAAAGTAGTCAAATACTGCTGCTTTGTCAGTGCTTTTGGCATCAGATCCCAACAGCAAAAGTCACCATTCGCGTCTGCATGATATGCAGATCAGAGACAGGTTTACACACTGACAAACAGTGTAATATAAGGAGTGCTAAGGCATCTATAGGGTGGGTAGAAGGGGTGGTGGATGGTTCCAACAAACACTGGACTTTTGGATGTTTGCTTCCCATTTGAATGTTATGTTTTTTTTCTAAACTTTAACATGTGCCTCCTTCCCCTAATCCTAACCATCCATGCCAGCATGTGCATTTGTTGATGTCCTGGAATTGTTTTCCATGTACTTTTGTTGCCTAAACATGACCACATGCAGCATAATCTCACCATGTGCATCTGTTAACATCACAGTAGCAACATCCCAGACTGTAAAGACACATCCCAGACACATCTTATGTGAATCTGATGGTTTTTATCCTGTAAATAGCAAGAAATCTGTAAAAAGCTACAAGACAATGACCTGAAAATAAGCAATAAATAAATAATAAAATTAAAACTAAACAAGGCAAACAAACAAAAAAAGAAAATGACCTCAAGTGCTAAAATGTTAGATAAATTAGTTAAATGTTAAATAATTAATAGATTTTTTGGACATTTTCCCCCTATTTTTCAATTATATCTTATAATCACCCCCAGCTTACTTTCAGATCATTTCCCCTTCATTTTTTTAAACTTTTTTTTCTTGGAATTTCCGGGTCTTTTCTTGCCAAGTTGCTAGTTGTCTTTTCCTATGTTTTCAAAAGAAATCTAACCATTTTTTTCAGGTTTCAGAGGTTTAAATGACAGTGAAAGGTGTTTGAATGCAGCACAAGAAACGTGATGTGGATTCAGGTGTTAAAGGGTTGTACCTTTCTTTTCTTATATTTTTTCATACTTGCTGCTATGTGCTGTTGAAAGTTAATTAGAATTGTTCTGCTTTATCTTAAATGACATTTCATCTCCTTATTTAAGTGCCTGCTGATATTCCCTACCTGGGGAAACATTAGTAAATTAATCATGCTACCTAACAAGATCTCAGCAGATAATCAAAACCTTTTCAGTTTGTTGTGTGTCAACTCCTGTTACACTCTGCCTTCAGTGGTGAACCCACATGGGCTCTTCATGACTTTGATCATAAGTGAAGAACAAGGAGTGAGGAAGAACAAGCACCATGTGGGCCCCTGATCTACAAAATGAAAGATGCACAGAAGAGAGCTGAGAGACTTGGGAACTCCAGGTACACCATTCTCAGGAGAGAGTTATGAAGCCATTAACCCACTGTGGTTCATGGACATTTTCAGGGCAAAATTACAGAAAACTACCTGTCCTTTCGCATTCAATAAATAATTCAATTAACTTGTTTTTTCTTCTTTTTGGCTTTCGGGGGACTTTGAGGTCAACGGGACTCTCCAGTGTAAAACAAAGGTACCCGTCTCAGACATTATCTACCCCCCTGCTTTTTTATTCCAAGTGACAGGAGCATTTGGTAGAACACTAATTGCGTCTCATTGGGATATGTGGGAGGATTGAGAAAGAGAAAGAGAGGCTGAGAAACAGAGAGAGACAGAGATAGAAGGCAATGAGACAGGTGACTCAGTTTTTTCAAAGGGATAAAATTAATCATACTTTCTGAATTTTAGCATCAACAGTACATCATCACATCATTAACTTTAGTCTTTTGTAATCATTTTTTCAAATGGGGCCTCTATCCTCCTTATAGTAGAGATGCATTTTCATCAATAGCTTTCAGTATAGTACCTTTTGGACCAAAAGTAACACCTATGGACAGGTACCTAGACCCTAGATTTTTGTAGCGTTTCCGCCGTAGACAGTACTCTTTATGTGGGCAGCGTTATTGTCACTCCCTGCTCCGTCCAGTAGAACTTGTTGTATTTCTGGTGATAAAGAGTGAAGTCTGCACCCCAAATTAGGCTGCACTAAAAAGAGCAGGCTGGAGTGAGAGTCTCTCTCTATGGCATACTTATTAATAGCGGGGTTTGTGTATTGACTCCTTGTCAGGCAGCAGTAGGGGTTTACTGCCACCGCAGCACACTGAACAAATCTCTAGTCAAAATTAATATACATTTTTCTAAATGCTTGAAGATCCACTAAAACTTTTAAAGCATCATCCCACAGAAACCATAAAAACAGATGGAGTGGTCAAAGTTGTCAAACTGAAATTTAAGGTGTGTTAATGGATTTGTTGTTATTGAATGCATTGAGTGACATTACTGGCAACTCCTTAAAAGTTGCCAGCAGTTTTTTTCTCAGTCTACAGCTGCTGCTAGAGGCCGTAAACATCCTTTTATTTTACAGTTATATTTTACTAATATCTGAAAAACTAGTAATGGTATGAATGGTGGCCAAACCAGCAACAGCCTTTAGCACAGATAGTTGATTCTCTGTCGAGTCGACCAATCAACAAACTGCAGCATTTTTAGCTCCACCTTTTAGAACCAGATCAGTGTGCTTGGTGCCCCAAGCAGAGAGGTGATGAAAAATGGGGATTGCTCCAAAGGTACTAAAGGTAATATCCACTACTTTTCACAATCAAAATGCAAAAAAAAGAGAAAAGCAAACTAAACTGAACTGAAGCGACCTGCTGGTGGAAACACCCCAAAAGTGGCTCTAAACTGCACATGCTGCACACATGTCACCATGGTTGTGAGGACATTTCACTTGCTTTCTTATGTAATGCTTAAGTTATCATTTACTTGTCTTAACGCTCAACCTCAACACTAAAAAGACTATCAGGTAAAGTAGCAACTGTTCTCTGCGTTTTTTTTACCATGATTTCTCCAAATAAAAAGCCTGCATTACTGCAGAAGCTACTTTTGACTTACCATCTGTGTCACAGCACCAGTTAATCACACTCCTGAAAAAGAACTTGAGATTCTTGAACTCTTCCGGCTCTATGAGACAATCCTCTTGTTTCCAGCAGAGAACACTACTGCTATATTTGTAGCAAAAA
Source organism: Plectropomus leopardus (assembly GCF_026936395.1). Taxonomy (NCBI): domain Eukaryota; kingdom Metazoa; phylum Chordata; class Actinopteri; order Perciformes; family Serranidae; genus Plectropomus; species Plectropomus leopardus. The sequence goes on along the minus strand of NC_142183.1, from coordinate 31,701,231 downwards.
CAAAGTGGCTCCATACTAAATTGTCTCTTGTGGGATTGGTGAAGGCCTTAGTATAGTATAAAGTATGTAGATGATTAGCAGCTGTGTAAACAATGAATCAAATGACTTTGTAATTTGAAAGTCTTCCATCATGAAAAATAATCCACCGTTGTAGTGCCTTTTAATACATTTATTTCCCAGTCCAGACCATGGATATATTAAGAAAATGGGATACAGCATTGTTGGCAAGGCCCCATTCATTCCTATCAAAGTTTCACAATGGCTGACGAAAAAACGATCAAAAAAGAGTGAATTCTGTGGTATCTGTGGTACCCACATCTTCTACATTTTGGGACCCATTGAGCATTACACACTAGAGACTCTGCGGCAGAGCGACTAACTTCCACTTCAGTCTTCTGCTGAAGTTGAAAAGGGATAAAAATTATTTAGTCATGCAGCTCTTCTAGACCTTCAATTGAATGGATTAAATCCCAAAAGTGACATGAGTCAATTCATGGGGGTTGTGACACTCAAAAATATTCCCTACTGATTTCGAGATGTCTCTTTTACAACGTAAGTCTTTGAGAAAAGTATTTTTGGGCCCAGCTGCATCATACAAAGGACTTACACATTTTTACTCCTCAACTGGGCACTTGACAAATTGGCAAATTGGCCTCAAAGCCTGGCGCTGTTCCTGATGGCTTGGTTCAGACAACTAAATTATCTGTATTTATATCTGTAATCTTAATTGATGTGGTTTAAACTGAACATGGGTTGGATTTAAACTGGGGTCAGATTAGACCTTACTGGAAGCTAATATTTTAAGCCTGAAATTTATATGGGCTGAGCAGAAGTTGCTCTATTTATTATCTTTTTAAAAACTATTTGAAAAACAGCCTTAGAACTGAATTTCTGCTAATTTTCTTACCACAAGAGTAAGAGCCTAACCACAGCTACCCATATGAGGATTTTTTTTATCTCACATACAAAAATTGACACATTTTATTCTGTTAATACTTGTAAAAAGTACTTAATCTATATCAGGTGCTCATTTCAGTATATGGCTCAACCCTGCAGTATACCTCTGAACAAAAGACTAAAGCACAATCTCTCATTTTCTATTTCAACACCTTAAATACCGAAAATGCAAACAATGGGTCCAGTGGCTTTTTAAACTGAGCTGAGTAACATGAAGGAAAATTTTAAAAAAAGTAAAAGGTCTGGGTGCTTCCCATCTTTTGACATAGCATGGGACAACCTCTTCTGTCACTTCAGTGTTTAGGAGCTACTCTACTGCATGTGCTTATCGGCTCAAATAAAGCAATTATTTTGCCATCCGAAAAAATCTTTTGTTCTGCCACACAAAAAGACATAATATTTTGCCAAATAATAGTGGTGAAAGACAGCTATAACACATGGACAGCATTCAATAAATCGTTTTCAAAAAGCTTTATTGTCTTTCACATAATGACAGATCATTGCCTTCAAACAACAACAAAAAAAGCATTCACACCGATGAGAGTCACATAAAATCACAAAAAAACAATTTAAAGTCACACAACAGTTCCGTAGATCAATAAAATCATCTGTGCAAAGCTACATTAAAAAAGTAATTAATATCTTGCTATGTTTAAAAGGTATGTTATGATGGGAAAAAAAAGTTCTTGTAAATTATTCTTTTGGCCAGGGATACTCTGAAGTGTGGAAAAGTGAATGATGCAGCTAGAAAGCTTTATAATTTTTCCAATGTTAAAACTTTACTCTTTAAATCAAATATAACTTGCATGAATTCAGGTTTAGAATCAACCAAAACTGCTGTTATTTTTAAAGGAGAATCTACCAGCTCTTTTTAACAACTTTCTCCCAAGCATACAGGGGAAGAGGATTTGATACTAAAGATACACATTATAAGTAAAGTATCGCTTTAAGGCCTGACCTTCAAATGGCAGACATATGGCGTGAACATATAGACACTTACACAAACCTCCCAGATGAGTACGCACTTTGAAGTACAACACGCTTCTTTCACTTGTTCATCCTCAGTTGAAAAGCAGGGATCTCTCTGTAGCTCACATAACAACTCTTCTAAAGGCTTTTCTTCACCAACAATTCCTCTGTCCAACCACTACTCTCTTATTCCGTCCATTTTTTCCCCTGGTTTGTCCTCCACTTTGCACTTCTTTATTCTGCCATTCTCTGGTCATCATTGTCCTTGTCCCTAAATCTGTATTTGTTTTCCTTGGGTGACCACTTTCATATCATTCCGTCCTGTTCTTCCTCTTTTATCCTCTATCTCCCATTTATAGTGCTTTCATATTTTCCGTAATTTCCCCTCTTTCTTCATTTACTTTCCATCCATTCCTACATCTCTATCTCCTCTTCTCTTTTTTCCCCCATCCGCTCTCTAACCATCCCCAATGATCTCTCCAAGTCTCTCTGTCTAATCCTCATTTTCTTTTGAAGCACTCCTCTGTGGTTCCTTTTCCTGTCTTTCCTTTAATTGATATGTCTTTTTTTTACTAGACTAATTTCCACAAGCTTTGTCTTAACATCAGAACAGCATGGGCACCTTTAAGACATCTGGCTCGTTGATCACAGGGTGCGGCTCTATAAAGACCTCTCCAAAACTTTCGATGTCGGCGTGACAGCTTTTTGACACATCAGCAGTGAAAATCACTTGTTAGCATTCATTAGCCGTGTTGGAACAAGCCAGTGGGGACCAAAACCAATTCTCATCAAAACCAAATTGTCTTGCTTGTAATTTCATCATGCCGTTTCCACTTTCAGTCGTCCTGGTGCAGGTTTAACCTTGTAACACCAAACATTTACAGAGCTCTGGTTTGCATACAGATTGGAACACCAGAGTTTGGTGGATCTGATGAAGCACCAATGAAGTGGCTCTTCACTCAAAATTAACTTTTGAGTATTAGAGTGAGACAATGTAACTTTTGAAAGATGAAATAACACATGCCTCCTCTTGCACAAATGAATTCATTAGCAATAAAACACTTTGTCGTCTCAATACACACAGGTTTTGCTGCAAATGCATCACTTGGTCTGATAACTATGTGCATTTCTATTATTTCTCAGGCCTAGTCCACATGTACACAGGTCTTTTGAAAAAACAAGTTTTTTTTTCTTCTTAGTTATCAAAAAAAAAACAACCCACAAAAAATCCCAACAAACAAAACCCCTAACAAAAAAGCATATACAAAGAAGATGATTGTGGCCAATCAGAAGCCTCAAAAGCTATTACTGGAAGGTAACCTTGAACAATGACCTCCAAAGCACATTCTGACACCTCTGTTACTCAATGTAGTGGAAGGGTTATTGTATATTTATGTGTAAACATGTAAAAACTCTACGTTTATAACGTTTATAAGTACGTTTATAACCAGCAGTAAATTGGTCACATCCACCATTGCACAAAATGTTTTCCATTTGTGACGCCTCAAAAAGGAGAAAACAGTGCACGCTTTGACGTTCGTTCGAAAGTTTTGTTTATTTGTGAAGATTATCTTGCTGAACAAACTGTGTATCATAAATCAAATCAAAATCAAAATCAAATCAAATCTTTATTTGTATGGCACTTTTCATACAAAGAGTAACACAAAGTGCCTAACAGAGATTAAAAACAATAACAGAAATGAAAAACATCAAAGAAAATCAAGAAAAATACAGACAGCCTAATAAACATTTGTTTTTCCCAGAGCTTATTTTTTAGTGCAGTAATCCAAAATCCAATGGAAAAATTGCATATGCTTTTTGACAAATGAACCTGGTTGATGCTAACATCTGTGTTGGCCTACAGAAGAACAGCATCCCTGGATCAATATGAGGGTGGACTTCTTGAAGCAATGAATTGCATTGTTTAATAGAGCAAAGCATAAGGCCAAACTACAATAACTAACTTGTTGTTGCCTTCAGAACACCAGGATGCACCTGTCCCTATTACCTCACACAGTATCTTTGACTGACGTGTCTTCCTCTGCACCCTTCCCTCCTTTTACAACCCTCCCATTAAAATCATTTTTAGATTATGTTCACATGATCCTTTGATACACTGCTTCTGAATCTCCCTGTTGTCATTAATAAACCAGTTACTGTAACACATTATTTCTCTTTCTTCCTTGACTCAGCAATAGCAGCTTGTGTTTAATGCAGCAGAAAGCCATTATTCAGAGCCAGGGCTCTGCACAATATACCGTACTATGTTGACCTGAAGCAACCTAGGCATGTTAAACACGTTTCTAATAATTGGAGCATAGTTTTGGCATAGTGGTTTTGACCATATTATGAGGAAATACATGCAGTATATACACTTCAAACTAGATTACGTGTGCAATAAGGCTGAGAACAGAAGTCTGCAGCATAATCGCAGCACTAAATGTGCTAACAGAGGGCTAGATGGAAAGAAAAGAGAAAAAGAGAGGATGCACAGAGAGAAAGGGAAGAAAGACAGAAAACAAGTCAGGGAAATACTGAATATTGGAGGCACAGGAGATCTCTTTCTGTGACTAATTCTCTCCTGATCTCTCATTCTCCCCCTCATTTAGAAAGGACCTGTTGGCTCCCCCTCGCTCTAAAACACACCCACACCGCTACCACAACTCTCACACACTTGCTCACATACACAAACATGCACGTACACACACACAAAATACTGCATACACCCACCCTCACAATTCTTCTATTTCTCTCTTACACACAGACACACACACACACACATACACACACACACGCATACTCACACAAGCAAAAAAAAAAAAAAGGCGGAATTGCCCGGAGTGCTTGCAACCCACACTGTTTCCTGCATAAACCTCTCTCTCTCTCTCTCAAACACACACACACACACACACACACACAGTGATCTGAGACAGAGGAAAAATTATATTTTGTCTTTTGATCCAAAGCCGTTTGATTTTCTCCGCCTCGCTTGCACAGCCACTTAGCAGCTGTACGCTTGTGTAACCAGTCTGTGCCGTTTTGTACTTACAGCCTTGGATTTCTTTTAGCCTGAATTATGTTCTTAGAAGCCTTTTTATTGTGTACATTTCTTAGTGTCATGGATCAAAAGTACTCCTAAAGTTAGGCCTTCGACCTCCGCTTGAGGAGATTATGACCAAGGAACCCACACAGAGAGATTTGTTTTGTCGATTTCATATTTAATTATACAAGTTTCCACAGAGAGAAAGATTATATGGTGAGAGTGAAGGCTGTGATGACTTACATTGAGTAACTTGGCTCCAGGCCATTCTCTGGTTAAGGTCTTATTCGTTTTAAGCTGTTTACATGAACCTTTGATACCCTGCAACTGAGCATCCCCACTGCCAGAAATAAAGCTGTTAAAGGAAAATTTCCTCCATGACTGAGCAGTAGGGTTACTTGTACTACACAGGGAGTAAGAAAGGATCCCACCAGTAGTCTGTGCAGTTTTCTTGGCACTTTAACAAACAACTTGCGATTAAAGTACCCCATAAAACTCTGAATCAGTTCTTGCAGACAATGGAAACTGAACGTGAAAGCAATAAGCAAATGCCTGCTACTTTAAAGCCCCATTTCTGCATAACATTAAACGTTCATGACTAATTAAGCAATCACCAAGATTAGTTTGACACACAATAAAAACACAAGTATTACTTTTTGAATCTTTGATGATCAAAAACTCAGCAAACCTACGTCATCAAAACTGAAGGTATGTTTTGATCAATTTTGATTGACACTGTTTGCAACTCACCTAAGTCTAAGTCAGATTTTATACACAGAGATCGAATCATAGGTAGCTAACTTATTAAGTGTGCTAAAAGTACATAGTTTTTCCTTTTCAACAACTTTAATGTTTCTACAGTTTGCAGGTTGTTCAAGCAGTGCAGAAAAGAGGGGCCATGTTTGAATGTTGAGATTCTAAACAATATTGACAATTCTTTCATGGTTTGCCTTTAAACCACTGGAGTTTAGCAAAAACAAGATTTTCATCTGCTTTTATGTTGCACTTTAAATTGGGCTAAAATGTCTTTTAGAATTGTGTTGAGATTGAGGCAACTATAATGAAATTTCAATTGAAGCCAGTGCTCACTGTGATGGATTACCTTATCTCAAGCAAGAGTCAAGTCCCAGAAAGTTCATTTTCACAGTGTAGGACTTCCAACAGCTATTGGATTTTAATGATCTCTAACCAATGGCTTGGAAAGTAGAACATTTACTTTGCAAATAGTCATCCAAGTATAGTTGACCTTTCTGTTCATGTTCATTTATTTCTCCCGTTTCTTTCTTTCTTTCTTTCTTTCTTTCTTCTGTCATTTTGCACACTATATAGATTGTCTGATTGAAGTAATGCTTTTAAAGCAATTTCACAAGGAATTAATGCTCACAACATCACAACAAATGGACATTTCTAGATGTCTTTTGCAAAATTTACCTGTGATGTTTACCAGGGGTATATTGTTGAATCTTGAAAACAACTTTGTTTTTGACAGATAACCCAGTGAGAGAATGTAGAGCATTTATAGAGTGGAGAAGATTTGAGAGTAACTAGAGAATGCAATTGGTAAGAAACTGCAGGTGTTAATGCTAAATGTTGAAAAGCTGACGCTACACTGCAATTGTGGCTTTAATGTGTAAGAAGAGGGTAAAGTAGTTGGAACTTCTGGAATAATGGGAATAGGTTTAATTGATATAAATATTACCGAAGAGTTGAATAACACCAATGATGTCAAAATAATAGTAGTAGGATATTTTAAAGCTTGTTGAAAAGCTGAAAAGCTACACTAAAATGCTGGTTTGAATGAGTGAGAAGAAGGTGAAGTAGTATGAATAGCTGGAAAAGTGGGAATAGGTTTAATCATCAGTGTCATTTAAAAGGTTAAATAGTACCTAGTACTTTCTCAATCACATCTAATTTTGATTGTGAAGTATGGACAATGACAAATAATTGAAAACTTAATCGTAGTTTTTCACGTTATTTCAGTTGCACTGGTTGTTAATATAAAATCCAACTCAGGGGTGGATTGTTATAGATACATATTCATTGTACCAAGACAAATGATTTGATCAAACTCTCAAAAGATAAAAGTTCTAACATATCTTGAAGTAAATCAGCTTTGCAAATATTGCACTATTGTAATAACTGCTCTTACTGTCTCCTCATCATTCCCTTTTTTAGGGCCTAGAAGCCTGTGTGAAGCTTGGATTTTTCTGTGTGTAAATCCTCTCTCCACACACTCGCTGGCTCTCCTTCCTTCCCACTCTCATTTCACTCTCTGTCTCGACCTCCTCTGCTAAATGAAGCCATTTATGTAACACTAGAATTGTAATGCGACAAGCAGACGCTTTACCAAATTTACATAACATGATCAAACATGCTCTGTTTTAGTGTGTATGTGTAACGCTCACTCACACATCTCAAAAGCAGAAGACAAGTGTGGGTAAAGCAGGCTTTGCTTGATCAAAAAGTAGGTTTTTAGTCAGAAACTGAGGGGCAAACAGAGCAGGTGGTCATCAAGAAAGGAACAAAAAGAACAGACAAAGTTTGGACCACTACAGTAACACACTTAACACTTACTTACTGTTTGGTACATATTGGGTGCTTTTTATTCTTCTTTTTTATTTATTCATTTATTTTATTTGATAATTTTGGCTGTG